>NC_084548.2:29275000-29352500 GCF_033978685.3 Nerophis lumbriciformis | reverse complement strand
AATACTGATGGATTTATTGCTTGTATGTGTTGAAAGATACACTAGAAGAGGACCTTGAAAATGGAATCACATATTAAATTGCAATTGAAATAGGAAAAAATTGTCATTAAATTATTTTCCAAAATAGCTGCAAATATTACTAACCAGTAACTTGATTTGAAGAAAATATTGACTCGAATTGCAATCACAATTTTTGCCTGAATTAATTACAATTAGGGATGTCCGATAATGGCTTTTTGCCGATATCCGATATTCCGATATTGTCCAACTCTTTAATGACCGATACCGATATCAATCGATACCGATATATACAGTCGTGGAATTAACACATTATTATGCCTAATTTGGACAACCAGGTATGGTGAAGATAAGGTCCTTCTTAAAAAAAAATTAAAAATTTTTTAGTTAAATAAATAGTTAATATTAGTTAAATAAATAGTTAAATAAATTAAAAACATTTTCTTGAATAAAAAAGAAAGTAAAACAATATAAAAACCGTTACATTGAAACTAGTAATTAATGAAAATTAGTAAAATTAACTGTTAAAGGTTAATACTATTAGTGGAATAGCAGCACGCACAATCGTGTGCTTACGGACTGTATCCCTTGCAGACTGTATTGATCTATATAGATATATAATGTAGGAACCAGAATATTAATAACAGAAAGAAACAACCCTTTTTTGTGAATGAGTGTAAATAGGGGAGGGAGTTTTTTTGGGTTGGTGCACTAATTGTAAGTGTATCTTGTGTTTTTTTATGTTGATTTAATAAAAAACAAACAAAAAAACCCTGATACCAATAATTAAAAAAACGATACCGATAATTTCCGATAATACATTTTAAAGCATTTATCGGCCGATAATATCGGCAGGCTGATGTTATCGGACATCTCTAATTACAATCTTTTTCTAAAATACACACCTATATATTTGTGTTATTGAAAACTAAAACATCCTCCTCCTTGTGTGCAGTGACTTCCTGTCAAACTTGTGCGATAACTCCATACAGTTACTGCTTAATGAGGCTGTTGGCCAGTTAGCTATCACCTCTGATGCAGCAGTGGGTGGAGCATCTATCAGACTTATCCTCCACATGTCCAATCAGCTGCAACTCCAGACCCTCCTCCTCAGCTTCAAAGGTCAGCACACTGATAAATGATGCGAAAAGAATTGATCAAATAAACTAGTGGTATGTGGGTTAGTACGTTAAACATGCTGACAGGATGAAAGTGAACCCTTAACCCAGGGGTCGGGAACCTTTTTGGCTGAGAGAGCCATGAAAGCCAAATATTTTAAAATATATATCCGTGAGAGCCATATAATATTTTTTTAACACTGAATACAACTAAATGCGTGCATTTTTAAGTAAGACCAACATTTTTAGAGTGTAATAAGTCTCTTATTCTTTTTAATAGCATTGTTATTCTGAAGCTAACCAATAAATAAAGCACTTCTGACCTTTTAATGCGACTTCTTGAACAGGTGCGGTAGAAAACGGATGGATGGATTAGAATGCATGAGAATGTTTTATATTTTGAACGTTATTTTTAACACTGATTACCTGCAGAATTATTCATTACTTATCGTGTTAAGCAATGTCAGCTAAGATTTATCTGAGAGCCAGATGCAGTCATCAAAAGAGCCACATCTGGCTCAAGAGCCATAGGTTCCCTACCCCTGCCTTACCCCAATATCTATCCATCTGAGAAGACCCCCTACGCCTCATCCTTCACAGTCCTTACCCTCAGTGGAAGAAGATGACTTGATGAAGTGTAAAACAGAATGGTCAATAATAGTCGCTGTTTGGCTATTTGGAGGGAGGACAACAATGTTGGACTTAGAAAAAGTCTATGTGCAGAAGTTATGAGGATAATGGAAAAAGTTCAGTCATGGCTGCTCGTCTTTGCAGGTTTGGACAGCCTGTTGGAAAAAGACTGGCGAGGGTGTGGGTTTGACCAGGAAGTCAGTCAGCTGATTGCACTCCTCCAACCTTGTGAAAACACAGTGAGTGTGTGTGTCAATCAGCTGCCTTTTTTGCTGACCTGTCCTCTTCTCATAATGCTATCATGACAGTCTTCTGAAGAGTGTGTGCGAGCGGCGTGTATAATTCAGGCAACCTGGAGAGCGTATCTTACCAGACGCAGACTCAAGACCCTCAACCGAGTAGTTACCATGCTGCAGCGCCACTTCAGGTTTGTGACATGTTTTAAAGCGGAGACTTTTACACACATGTTAATTTTGTGCCTGTTTGTCAGAGCTCGTAAAAAACGACAGCAAAAGCAGAGGGCAGCACAGCAGTGGGAGGAGGAGCGTAAATACCAGGTGAAAAGATGGAAGTTAAGCATTCATAATAGCCATCCTCCAACTGTGTGCCTGTGTGTGTCTGTAGGTGTGTATGCGCCGTCAGCAGGCAAGAACCAAGTTCCACCAGAAACAGAGACAGCTTCTACAGCTTTTACCGCCTGGTGCGCTCACACACTCATGCACAATCAAACGCACAGTAACGCTCACACAAATCTTATACCTGTCCAGACCAGGTGCAACCATACCTGCAGGAGTGCGAGCGGCGTGCAGCTGTGTTGATCCAGAGCACCTGGAGAGGCGTTATGGCCAGGCGACGCGTTGATTTACAACGACGTGTATCGAAGCACACGCAAGCTCAGCAGCGGGCGGCTAGAACCTTGCAGAGAGCTGTATGTACTGCTATTTACTGCTATATGCTACTACTATATATTGCCATATACCACTAGTATATACTGCTTCTTTATACTATGGCAGCGACTGAGCAGGTTGTCGCAGGAACCGTTTCCGTCATACCTATCACAGCCCTTGTGTACTTGGGCCACCCAACCTGGTGTATAGTTATCAATGACTATTTGGTAGTAGTTTGAGACAAATTGGCAGCCATGTGTCTGTCTACCCCAGGACGGCTGTGGCTACAAATGTTTGTTGCCATCACTAATGTGTGACTGTGGAGTCAATGAACAACGAGAAAAGCACTGAGAGCGCAAAACTCCGCTAGACAATATCTCCCAATAGTAAAAAAACATTTCAATCCAGACGGTGATCCGGACTGCCCTAAAATGTAATCACTTGTTCCTTATCCCATTTCTGACATTTCCTGGAAGTTAGAGCAAAATCCGCTATGTCACTAGCTAACAGACAAACAAACCCCAACACCCCCCAGCCACATACACAAAAGGTATTTTTTAGGGCTGCAACAACTAATCGATTAAAATCGATTATAAAAATAGTTGGCGATTAATTTAGTCATCGATTCGTTGGATCTAAGCTATGCGCATGCGCAGAGGCATTTTTTAATTCTTAATTTAATTTAATTTTTAATTATTTTTTTTTATAAACCTTTATTTATAAACTGCAACATGTACAAACAGCTGAGAAACAATAAGCAAAATAAGTATGGTGCCAGTATGCTGTTTTTTTTCAATAAAATACTGGAAAGGATATAAATGTAGTTTATGTCATTTATCCGATTATTAATCGATTAATCGAAGTAAAATCAACAAACGAATCGATTATCAAATTAATCGTTAGTTGCAGCCCTAGTATTTTTGCGCTTGCCTTGTCTGAACTTGAACAACTTACGGCAAAATATGCACTCTTTCTGCAGCCTTCAAACACAAAGAGGAAACAGACGCTTTTGCTAGCGATGTAGAATGTATAAAACACATGAAATACATGTTGTTTACTCTACAGTAATGTTACCATATGTACATGTTAAACAATACATCATATATGGCTGATTTAGTGCAACAAAAAACAATAAGAATTGCTAAAAACGGATATTACAGAGGCTAATAGTATAGTTTACCATCAGAGCAGCAATCTTTGAAATCTACTCAGAGGTGGTGAGAATGTTCCGACTTTGCGAGTCGTAAATCCGGCCATTCTGGTTGAAATCCCGACTTCTCAGTACCACAACACCATAACAGACAAATCCCGTCGGATACATAACCTCCTGGTAGTAATTATTAATTATTTGTGTAAAGCACATTGGGTGTCTAGGAAGGGGCTGTACAAATTCAATCAAATATTAATATTATTTTATATTGTTATTCTGCTTCACGTTCAACAAACATTCAATGTCAGCTCTCTTTTAACTGGCTGCTCCTCTTTTCAGGTACGTCATTATCTCCAAGAGCGTCGTGCAGCAAAGGTGTTGTCTAGCATACCTTGCTGGATTGGTCAGAAGGGTTTGACGAACAGCAAGAGGGTAATGTTGAAGAGACAGGTGGAGGAATATATCCGGTTGCATCCTGTAAGTTTAATTGTTTCTCTTGAAGATACACTGTACACTGCTTTGTCAGTGCTAACGTGTGTGTGTGTGTGTGTGTGTGTGTGTGTGTGTGTGTGTGTGTGTGTGTGTGTGTGTGTGTGTGTGTGTGTGTGTGTGTGTGTGTGTGTGTGTGTGTGTGTGTGTGTGTGTGTGTGTGTGTGTGTGTGTGTGTGTGTGTGTGTGTGTGTGTGTGTGTGTGCGTGTAGTCAGTGGGTATCAGTAGTGAGCAATGGGAACATCTCCATGTAGACGTGCAATGGCGGTTGCAGGCGCTGCTGCAGAAGACAATACAAAAGAGTCGGGAAGAGCAGAAAATTGAATCTCTACTTGCTCACACTCACACTCAGCTGGACCTTCTCAGAGGTTCTAGTCTTTTCATTCATTGATGCTGTAATGTCAGTGATATCACAGTTACATCACATGCCGAGGACACGCCCTTTTGGCCTATGTTTGATTCGTGTTGTCTTCATTCTCCGCAGACACGCTTCCCCTCTCGGATGTCAAGGTGGCAGATATCCAGCGTTTTCTCAGCCCGTCCAGTGCCGTGGCTGCTAATGCTCGTGACGCACACAACGCCAGGCTTCAGGCCGACAGGCTACCCTGGTGGCGGACTTTGGATGACAAGACTGCACAAGGCGAGTTTATGGGATTATAAATTAAATTAACGTTCACAGTCACTGTATACCTTTTGTTTATGTGGTTGCTCCGTGAAATTAAAAATAAACTTGCTGCTTTTTGTTTTTAAACTTGTTACCTTGGTGTTGTGACCCTTTGGATCTTCGTATCGGTTTGATGCTCATTGTCGTGGTTGCTGTGTTCTGATCTATGTTTCAAGGTTTTCTGGACAACTTAAAGAAAGTATGTGATGCGGGAATCTCAGCTGGAGGAAAAAAACCTTCAGTGAATGATGATCAGTTCTATGTACATTACTGCTTTGTTCCATGCTATTTCATTTCTTACTGTACTATTTTAGGTTTTTTTTTCTAAAGACACAACGCAAAGTATATATGTGGGTTTGCAGCAGCTATGACATAATAATGGACAGGTTTGCTCGGACGAACAGTTAGGTGCTAGAAATAGTTGAACCCATTTTTACAAGGCTGTCAGTTAGTGTGGTAAACATGAATAGTGACCACCAAACTACCCCTTCTACCTGGACAACTCACTGTAGTGTTAACAGACATGTACTCTAAGGGACTGACTGTACAGTATATCCGGAAAACATTCACAATGCTTCACTTTTTCCACTGTTACATTTTTATTCCAAAATGGGGGAACAAATGTGCCTAATGACAATGTGATTTTTTAAATTTTTTTCCCCCCAATTTATTATAAATAAAAATTTACATGCACATGAGTATTCACGGCCTTTCCTCAAAGCTTCATTGATGCGGTTTTGGCAGAAATTACAGCCTCAAGTCTTTTTGAATAAGATGCCACAACCTTGGCATACCTATCTTTGGGCAGTTTTGACCATTCCTCTTTGGGGAGTGCAGCGGACTATATTAACCTTATACATTGTTATGGTGAAATAGGTAAAGCTTTAGCAGTGTGCCGTGTTTCAACCCGGGGGGTTGAAATGTGATTGTATACATGAGTGTATGTACAGCATGTATATGTGCATGTGTATGTACTGTATGTATGTACAAAACCCAAAATCAGTAAAGTTGGCATGTTGTGTAATTCTTAAATTAAAAAAGAGTACAAAGATTTGCAAATCCTTTTCAACCTATATTCAGTTGAATAGACTGCAAAGACAAGATATTTAATGTTCAAACTGGGAAACAAAATAATTTTTTTGCAAATAATCAATAACTTACAATTTAATGGCAGCAAAACATTGCAAAAAAGTTGGCACAGGGGCATTTTTACCACTGTCTTACATGGCCTTTCCTTTTACCAACACTCAGTAAACGTTTGGGACTGAGGAGACCAATTATTGAAGCTTTTCAGGTGGAATTCTTTCCCATTCTTGCTTGATGTGCAGCTTAAGTTGTTTAACAGTCCGGGGTTTCCCTTGTAGTACCGTATTTTAGGCTTCATATTGTGCCACACATTTTCAATGGCAGACATGTCTGGACTACAGGCAGACCCGCACTCTTTTACTATGAAGCCACGCTGTTGTAATTCGTTGCTTGGCATTGTCTTTCTGAAATAAGCATGATAACGTTGTTTTGATGGCAACATATGTTTCTCCAAAACCTGTATGTACCCTTCAGCATTGATGGTGCCTTCACAGATGTGTTAGTTACCCATGTCTTGGGCACCAATACACCTCCATACCATCACAGATGCTGGCTTTTGAACTTTGCGCATATTAAAATCCAAATGGTTCTTTTCCTCTGGTCCGGAGGACACGACATTCACAGATTTGTCAGACCACAGAACACTTTTACACTTTGCATCAGTCCATCTCGGGCCCAGCAAAGCCGGCAGCGTTTCTGGGTGTTGTTGATAAGTGGCTTTCTATTTGCATAGTAGACAACGAACTGTAGTTACTGACAGTGGTTTTCTGAAGTGTTCCTGAGCCCATGTGTGTATATCCTTTACGCAATGATGTCACTTATCACTTACGTGCAGAGATTTCTTCAGATTCTCTGAACCTTTTGATGATATTACGGACCGTAGATGGTGATATCCCTAAATTCCTTGCAATAGATCGTTGACAAATGTTGTTCTTAAACTGTTGGACAATTGGCTCACGCATTTGTTCACAAAGTGGCGACTCTCGCCCCGTCCTTGTTTGTGAATGACTGAGCATTTCATGGAAGCTGCTTTTATACCCAATCATGGCACCCACCTGTACCCAATTAGCCTGTTCACCTGTGGGATGTTCCAAAAAAGTGTTTGATGAGCATTCTTCAACCTTCTCAGTCTTTTTTGCCACTTGTGCCAGATTTTTTTAAACATGTTGCAGGCATCACATTCCAAATGAGCTAATATTTGCAAACAATAACAAAAGTTTTCCAGTTCAAACGTTAAGTATCTTGTCTTTGCAGACTATTCAGTTGAATATAG
This sequence comes from Nerophis lumbriciformis, assembly GCF_033978685.3. Lineage (NCBI taxonomy): Eukaryota > Metazoa > Chordata > Actinopteri > Syngnathiformes > Syngnathidae > Nerophis > Nerophis lumbriciformis. Next base: position 29,345,184 of record NC_084548.2, on the reverse strand, counting down.
GTTGAAAAGGATTAGAAAATCATTGTATTCTGTTTTTATTTACTATTTACAAAACGTGGTAGCACAGTGGGACACAATACGAAGGCCCTGAGTTCAATCCGTGGCTCGGGATCTTTTTGTGTGGAGTTTGCATGTTCTCCCCGTGACTGCGTGGGTTCCCTCCGGGTACTACGGCTTCCTCCCACTTCCAAAGACATGCACCTGGGGATAGGTTGATTGGGAACACTAAATTGGCCCTAGTGTGTGAATGTGAGTGTGAATGTTGTCTGTCTATCTGTGTTGGCCCTGTGATGAGGGGGCGACTTGTTCCGCCTTCCGCCCGAATGCAGCTGAGATAGGCTCCAGCACCCCCCGCGACCACGAAAGGGACAAGCGGTAGAAAATGGATGGATGGATGGATTTATACAACGTGCCAACTTCACTGGTTTTGGGTTTTGTATATTTTTACAGAGAATGTGCATTTGGATGTATGTACCGTGTGTGTTTGTTTGTATGTATGTATGTATGTATGTATGTGTGTATATATGTACAGTCGTGGTCAAAAGTTTACATACACTTGTGACGGACATATTGTCATGGCTGTCTTGAGTTTCCAATAATTTCTACAACTCTTATTTTTTTGTGATAGAGTGATTGGAGCACATACTTGTGCGGGGGACGGCGTGGCGCAGTGGAAGAATGGCCATGCGCGACCCGAGGGTCCCTGGTTCAATCCCCACCTAGTACCAACCTCGTCATGTCCGTTGTGTCCTGAGCAAGACACTTCACCCTTGCTCCTGATGGGTGCTGGTTAGCGCCTTGCATGGCAGCTCCCCCCATCAGTGTGTGAATGGGTAAATGTGGAAGTAGTGTCAAAGCGCTTTGAGTACCTTGAAGGTAGAAAAGCGCTATACAAGTACAACCCATTATTATTTATCATTTATTACTTGTTGGTCACAAAAAACATTCATGAAGTTTGGTTCTTCTATGAATTTATTATGGGTCTACTGAAAATGTGACCAAATCTGCTGGGTCAAAAGTATACATACAGCAACATACATGATCATTTTTGGTGATGTAGAAAAGTTACAATCAAATCAAATTAGCTTCATAGCATGGCCTCTTAACTTCATGTGGGTGATTATGATTGACGACACCTGTTGACTTCTCTGATTCCATTTAAATAGGGCTCATGTGATGCAGTCATGAGACTCGGTTACTAACGCAACAATGGGAAAGTCAAAGGAACTTAGCACAGATCTGAAAAACGAATCATTGACTTGAACAAGTCAGGAAAGTCACTTGGAGCAAGAGCAACTGTGCAGACAATTGTTCGTAAGTATAAAGTGCATGGCACAGTTTTGTCACTGCCACCATCAGGAAGAAAAAGCAAACTGTCACGAAGGGAAAAAACATATATAAGTCGCACTGGAGTATAAGTCGCATTTGTTGAGGAAATGTATTTGATAAAACCCAAGAATATACATTTGAAAGGCAATTTAAAATAAATAAAGAATAGTTAACAACAGGCTGAATAAGTGTACGTTATATGACGCATAAATAACCAACTGAGAACGTGCCTGGTATGTTAACGTAACATTATGGTAAGAGTCATTCAAATATCTATAACATATAGAACATGCTATACGTTTACCAAACAATCTGTCACTCCTAATCGCTAAATCCCATGAAATCTTATACGTCTAGTCTCTTACGTGAATGAGCTAAATAATATTATTTGATATTTTACGGTAATGTGTTAATAATTTCACACGTAAGTCGCTCCTGCGTATAAGTCGCACTCCCGCCCAAACTATGAAAAAAACTGCGACTTATAGTCCGAAAAATGCGGTAACTTGAATCTAGCCCCCAAAAAGGGCTTCTTCCTCAGAAGGTAAGTAACATTTCTTAGCCAAATTATTGATGAGAATGGTATTTCAGTAGACCTCATGAAGGTTGAGAATATCACAAACACGACTACTGCAGACTTCATGGAACCTAATGGTGTGACCACATACCAGAAATGGATCAGGGGCCTCATGTATTGGGAGTTGTGTGGATTTTTCCTAAAACATGGCATATGTTCAAATGCAGAAAAAAATGTAATCAAGTGTACTAAAGTGTGTGTGTGCACTAATCCAAGCACATTTCTTTTTTACATCCTAATGAAGGTGGAATTCAATCAATCAAAGTTTATTTATATAGCCCTAAATCACAAGTGTCTCAAAGGGCTGCACAAGCCACAACGACATCCTCGGCTCAGATCCCACATCAGAGCAAGAAAAAAGTCAACCCAATGGGATACAATGACAAACCTTGGAGGGGACCGCAGATGTGGGGACCCCCATTGGGCGACTGGTGCAATGGACGTCGAGTAGACCTAGTTAATAGTGTGAGAGTCCAGTCCATTGTGGGGCCAGCAGGAGATCATCTTGAGTGGAGACAAGTCAGCAGTGCAGAGACGTCACCAACCGATGCACAGATGAGTGGTCCACCCTGGATCCCGACTTTGAACAGCTAGCATCTCATCTGTGGTCACCTAATAACCTCTCCACGCAGGAGAGGGGGGCAAAGCAGAAAAGAGACGGCAGATCAACTGGTCTAAAAAGGGGGTCTATTTAAAGGCTAGAGTACCGGTATACAAATGAGTTTTAAGATGGAACTTAAATGCTTCTACTGATGTAGCATCTCTAACTGTTACCGGGAGGGCATTCCATAGTACTGGAGCCCTAATAGAAAATGCTCGATAGCATGCAGACTTTTTTTGGGCTCTGGCAATCACTAATAAGCCGGACTTCTTTGAACGCAGATTTCTTGCCGGAACATATGGTACAATACAATCAGCAAGATAGGCTGGAGTTAGACTCTTTAGTATTTTATACATAAGTAGTAAAACCTAAAGTCACATCTTAAGTGCACAAGAAGCCAGTGCAGGTGAGCCAGTATAGGCGTAATATGATCAAACGTTCTTGTTCTTGTCAAAGGTCTAGCAGCTGCATTTTGTACCAACTGTAATCTTTAATGCTTTTAATTGACCACACTTGTTTGTTTGGCTGGGCATGACTGGACCACGTCCAGGCCACAAATCTTTATAAATACGGAAATCATATTGAAATGAGCCACGTGCCCTAATTCTGCACACTCTGCCCAATTGGAATTCAGTAGTAGGAGCCTCTTTCTCCTGTTTCGAGCGAACTAAAGAGGGTTGAGAGTGTGAGCCTGTCATTGTTGTGGGCTCTGCACACAGGAACAAAGACGAAATAAGTGGTACTACATCTGGAAGAAGATAGATGTGGAAAAAGCAGATGAGGGGACCGGAGATAAAGTAGTGTTGCACCCCGTTTGAAAAGTTTGTCGTTGCAATGATACGTAAAACTTTAGAAGAGGTCGGTGACTCTGATGACCCCAAATATAAATATGATTTGTGTAACTTACAACAAAATGTGTTCATACAGTAGCCTGCTCACAGCCAGATTAGAGTTTCATACAAAATTATGTAATATTTGTTTTGCAATCTTTTTAATTAAAACATGCTAGCAGATCCAAAAGGATACGAAAGACTTTGACTCTTGTTTGATTACTCAATTTATTATTACAATACAGCAGATGTACATGACACAAATTTGGGCCATTCCTCCACAGTGTCTGGTGCCATTGTGTTACAACCTCCGGCGGCAGCTGTCTGCCCGACTGGCCAAGCATATGTGCTGGAATCACAGGAACACATTGTGACAGCAAAAGGTGGTCAAATATAAATTAATAGATGTCTGATCACAGGCTGCTAGCTATTCTAGCCTTCTTACAAGAAACCCTCACTACCCAGTTTGTGCTTGATCCGCTGCTTACGAACTTGCAGTCTGTTGGGACAGAGGACGCTAAAGACTGCTGCAGTCACTCGTGGAATGGGATGCAGGTCCAAGAGCCCATGCTGTGAAAGTGTCGCAGTATCTGCCTTAGTTGATTCCACCTGGACAAGACGCCAATAACTCTCTTGTGTTCTGTAATATGTTGTTGTTGTACGATGAGACGTCTGAGGCCTTATCGAATAGAACGGTTAAAAAAAAGTGCTTATTTCATGGCAATTTTGATACACTGGGAAAAGCTGACTGTGAGCTTTGACATGCTATACAGCAGGGGTGTCGAACTAGTTTTCATCGAGAGCCACATCGCAGCCATGGCTGCCCTCAGAGGGCCGCTTGTAACAGTGAATGTAAGAATATAAAAGTATAATCGCCTCTTTATGTTATTGCCTATGCATATGGTTATTTGATTTTTGTATGTACAAATTGATGGATAACTTGCTTGAAATCGTAAGCCAAGATGACAAGCAGATATTTAAGTATTGTTTTTTTTTTTTTTTTTTTTTACAAACTATCATACGGTATATAATAATTAGGGGTGCTTAAAAAATGTTTTTTTATGACATTCGAATTACGATTTTTTTTGTAATTTTCAAAAATTAATAAAAAATTTAAAAACGTTTTTAGGCCATATCTATGCTTACTTGGTGCACGTATGTGTCATACGTCAGCAACCAAAAGGAGGTTTTGTAACCTGTAAACTGTATTGTTAAGGTGGTGTTATTATTATACCAAATAATACATTGCAAAAATCAGTTTGAATCGAGAATCGTGTTGGATCGAGTATCCATTATGAATCAAATCCTCACCCCAAGAATCGGAATCGAATGACGAGTTGCCCAAAGATTCACACCAACAACAATTGAATATTTGTATATATATCCCAAGGTTTAAAACATGTGAAATTTCATGTATAACATACATTTTTTTTCTGTCAAAATGGAAACAATAAAAACACTTAGTAAGAAAGATGATCAAGTATCCACATTATTCCCAGGCTTTCGCAGGCCACATTAAATGACTTGTCAGGCCGGATGTGACTCACGGGCCTTGAGTTTGAGACTTGTGCTATACAGCAGTGGTCCCCAACCACCTGTACCGGTCCGTGGACCGATTGGTACTGGACCGCACAAGAAATTAAATATATATTTTTTTAAATAAAAAAAAAATGTTTAATTTGTTTTAATTATTAAATCAACATAAAAAACACAATATATACATTATATATCAATATAGATCAATACAGTCTGCAGGGATACAGTCCGTAAGCACACATGATTGTATTTCTTTATGAAAAAAAATAAAAATAAAAATACCCCCCCCCCCCCCCCCCCCCCCTCACCCCTCCCAGGGGACCACTGCTATACAGCATTTCAAAAGATGACAGAACCAAGACAAATTGTTACTACTTCCTGTCTCCTCATGCCATACCATTCTTCTGTAGAGGAAGTGTAGTGTCTATTAATATTACCACATATTATGTTTTGCATATGATGAACGTTTACATTTCTCTTGGAGAAAGTGGACCACCAATTTTAGGTAAATAGGGGTATTTCACTGTGAGCAGGTAATAAAGTTACATTTGACATCACATAGGTTGATTGGCAACATTAACTAGTGTGTGAATGTGAGTGTGAATGTTGTCTGTGTTGGCCCTGCGATGAGGTGGCGACTTGTCCAGGGTGTATCCCGCCTTCCGCCCGAATGCAGCTGAGATAGGCTCCAGGACCCCCCGCGACCCCGAACGGGACAAGCGGTAGAAAATAAATGAATTGATGGATTGACATCACATGTGGACTATGATTAATTTACAGCTTTTATCTCAAGATAAAGGCTATTAATTGGCCCTTGCTATGCGTGGAAAGGGACCATATGTTTTAAGTTAACGCCAACATTTTAAGTTATGACCTAAACTTGAGGTGTAATGACACTTACACACACGCACATGGTCAGGATGTGTGGATCATCCTTAGCACACACACAAAGACATGATAGATAGATAGATAGTACTTTATTGATTCCTTCAGGAGAGTTCCCTCAGGAAGATTAAAATGAGATGGCATCATTGAGGAACATAAAACTGGTGGTTTGGCTTTTCCAAGGCAGTCAAGTCTTTTGACTAGAACTCCTCCAGGTTCTGCAGACCTGTAAATTGTAACAAAGCAACTTTTTGTTCAGCGATATGTCACCTTTGATCCTCAGTGACGTGCGGTGAGGTTGATGGCTGGTGAGGCACTGACTTCATCACAGTCAGATTTACAAACATATGAACCCTAAAGAGTATCTTATTCACCATTTGATTGGCAGCAGTTAACGAGTTATGTTTAAAAGCTCATACCAGCATTCTTCCCTGCTTGGCACTCAGCATCAAGGGTTGGAATTGGGGGTTAAATCACCAAAAATGATTCCCGTGCGCGGCGTCGCTGCTGCCCACTGCTCCCCTCACCTCCCAGGGGGTGAACAAGGGGATGGGTCAAATGCAGAGGACAAATTTCACCACACCTAGTGTGTGTGTGACAATCATTGGTACTTTAACTTAACTTTAACTTTACACATACAAACTGTAGCACACAAAAAAGCACATTTAATAAAAAAACGTTATTATGGTCTTACCTTTACTTATAAATGCGCCGCTGTTGTGCTGGATTAATGAACCCCCTGATGGGAGTGTTATATCAACTAAAGCCCTCACTTCAACTTTCCACGTGCAAGATTGAATCTATTTAAAAAAGTGTAACCGAAGGTTTATAAATGTCGCCTATACTGTATGAAACTACAAAATAACAAACACGGAGGCTCCAGTTTACACGAGGACCACTTTATTTACCTTCTTTCAAAAACTTCCGCTCCACTCCAACGTGTCAAAATTCCGCTCTTAGCGCCTTCAAAATAAGAGCTCAAGGCATATACTGTATAACAGCGCATAACAGGAACTTAACATCACAAAGAGGGAAGCCCATAAAAATAGGTTACAAAAGTTATTTAATAAGAAACCAAAAAGTGCAAAAACAATAATGTTCGTGTTGGAGGAGTTGTGAATTAGGTACACCTGAAGTCTGCAGGCGTACCTAATGTTGTGGCCCTGCAGTCATTCACAACTCCTCCAACATGAACATCATTGTTTTTGCACTTTTTGGCTTCTTATGAAATAACTTTTTTAAATAGATTCAATCTTGCACGTGGAAAGTTTAAGTGTGGGCTTTAGTTGATATAACACTCCCGTCAGGGGTTGCCGTGCATTCTACGGCGTGGGTGCAGGAGGCGAGCCTCAGCCAGTGCGTCTTTTGCAGCCGTGTTATGATCGCTCAGCACAAGAAATACGTTACACACATACAGTTGTTGACAAAATACACTGTACATTATATACCTCAGCTAACTAAACTATGGAAATGTATAATATAGTTCATATAGCAATACGGTCTCACTGCACAGCAGACCAGCAGTTAGCCGAGTCCGTCCATGTTGAGGCACTGAGTGACGTGCCTCGACTGGTTGCTGTTCACCGCACCGTCTCTTCTCAGTATTTGAACGGCAAATGTGAAAATTCAGCAATTTTGAATAAAGATAATCTAAAACGGGTGAAGTTAAATGGAAAATAACTTTATAGTATAATCACTGGATACATTTAACAATTTAATATATATTTTTTTCTTTTTACATTTTTTTTCTTTCTATGATGGCAGGTGAGGCCCCGCCTCACCTGCCTCTAGTGACTGCACGTCACTGTTGATCCTTCACACCACATCACCACGTCGTCCTCAGGTCTGGACAAGGATGACAAGACCAGCACACCTCAGAAGCAGAGAGGTATGAAGAGCCACAGAGGGGAAGGATTTGGTTTGATATTTTTGATTGTTTGATCATTGTCTACAAACCCATTACTAATGCAAACTCGTTACTCTTACAATAAAACTAATACAATGAATAAACAAACTACATTAAGGCAGTGTGGTGAATTATACCGTGTACCATTTTCTTATATAATTGTGAGCTAGCATGTATTTGTATTTGGTCACAGAATCCTTTAGAGCAGTGGTCCCCAACCTTTTTGTAACTGCGGACCGGTCAACGCTTGAAAATTTGTCCCACAGACACGTATTTTTTTATTTTTTTTATGTCATAAAAAAAATACAATCGTGTGCTTTATTTGTTGTGCGGCCCGGTACCAATCAATCTACGGACCGGTACCGGGCCGCGGCCCGGTGGTTTGGGACCACTGCTTTAGAGGATTATTCTACTAAGGAAATATGCCCTTATATAGTTTCAAAAGTGCACATGTTAAGTTAGTTAAAGTACCAATGATTGTCACACACACACTAGGTGTGGTGAAATATGTTCTCTGCATTTGACCCATCCCCTTGATCACCCCCTGGGAGGTGAGGGGAGCAGTGGGCAGCAGCGGTGCCGTGCCCGGGAATAATTTTTGGTGATTTAACCCCCAATTCCAACCCTTGATACTGAGTGCCAAGCAGGGATGTAATGGGTCCCATTTTTATAGTCTTTGGTATGACTCGTCCGGGGTTTGAACTCACAACCTACCGATCTCAGGGCGGACACTCTAACCACTAGGCCACTGAGAAGTGATAATAAAAACATTAGCAGCATCTGGTAGGAAGCCCCCACAGGTAGGAGTAGAGTTGAGTTGAGTTGAGTTTGAGTTTATTTGGAACATGCAAGCATACAACATGATACATCACAATTTCCAGTTTCTCTTTTCAACATGTTCGAAAAGGAGTAGGAAGAAGCAGAGCCTATTTAATCCTACCCCTTTTCACAGTTGCTAAAACTTTTGTTCACTTCCTGTTCTCAATTTATTCACAATATACTCCATAAGTAATCACAATAAAAATAAATAAATAAATAATAATTGGTGAAGTAAGTTATATTTCATATGATGAGATAAGTAAGATTATTTTGAGAGTGAAAGAATGAAAGAATGGATGAATTAAATAAATTCAGAATGTTTATCATGGTTCTTCTTCTTTGTACTTTGTAAACACTTTAAGTTTGAAGAGTTTCTTGAAGTGGATCATATTAGTACATTGTTTGATTGCTTTGCTTAATCCATTCCATAATGTAATTCCACATACTGATATACTGAAGGTCTTAAGTGTTGTACGTGCGTACAAATGTTTTAAATTACATTTCTCTCTAAGATTATATTTCTCCTCTTTTTTTGAGAATAATTGTTGTATATTCTTGGATAGCAGGTTATAGTTTGCTTTGTGTATAATTTTAGCTGTTTGCAAATTCACTATGTCGTGGAATTTCAGTATCTTTGATTCAATAAATAAAGGATTTGTATGTTCTCTATATCCAACATTATGTATTATTCTAACTGATCTTTTTGTAACACCGTTAATGAATGAAGTGTACTTTTGTAATTATTTCCCCATATTTCTACACAGTAACTCAGATATGGTAACACTAGTGAGCAGTAGAGAATATGAAGTGATTTTTTGTCTAGAACATGTTTTGCTTTATTCATTATTGACGTGTTTCTTGCTACTTTATGTTTTATATTTTTTACGTGAGATTTCCAGTTCAATTTATCATCAATCATTATACCTAGAAATTTGGTTTCATTTACTCTTTCAATTTCTATTCCGTCTATTTGTATTTGTGTTTGACTTTCTCTTCTACTGTTACCAAATAGCATTATTTTAGTTTTACTGAGATTCAATGATAGTCTGTTTTTGTCAAACCATGTTTAGAGGATAGGGATCAGAGGTCACCCGACTCAAACTGATCAAAGGAATTTTGTCAGGGAAACATTGATTGGCCGGCTCCAAGGCGAGAGTTACCAAGTGTGTGGGTCTTCGGGAAGGGGTATTTTAGTCACTGTGGTGTGAGAGGACATCAGAAGAGTGATCAGGTCCATACTCTTTCTCCTGGAAGCTGCAGTTCCAGTCGGAGGCTCGCTGAAACAAATAAAGCTTTTTGTTCGACGATTCCTCGTTGGCGTCTTCTTGGCTCATCATCCATCACAGGACCATCAAATATACAACAGCAGAATTAAGAATCTAACAAAACATTCATATAAAGCCATCCAATTATTTGCGACTTTAATAATATCTTCTAAACTTCAACTTGTCACCCTAAAAATATTATTTATATGTAACCTTCACTCTTATTTTTATTCAGATGGTTTAGTCTTTCTGAAGAAATATTGATGATTGTGATATGGTAAAAAACGAGCAGTCTGTTTGTTTGCAGAAACTTTATATATAACTTCATTCATTTACAGTGGTCATTGCGTGTGTCACTCCTGCATCTGTCCATCTTTGTTGATGACGTTTTTGAGAAACGTGACCAATGGCCTCTGCTTGCCGTCTTCCCAGCTCTTCATGAAGCCGCCATAGCGTTTGCTAGCGGGGGGGCTGCTCCAGCGGAAGTGCTTCATCTTGTAGGAACCGTCTTTCTTCTGGACACCATCCAGGACCTGCTCCTCCATCACCTCCTCGGCCACTGGCACCTCCTCCTCTGCTCCTGTCAGCGGGTCGTTGGTTACATCTCGCCTCATCAGAGCAGGAAACACCTCAGAGGACTCTTCCTCCACTCCGTTGGGGGTGTACACTTTGACGGGGCGGCGTTTTCGGCCAACGGGCTTCCCCCAGCGGAAGTGCTCCATGGAATACGAGCGCTTGGCGGGTAAAGAGGAAGAGGAGTCCGGCGGAGAAGGAAGCCGGAGTTGGCCGTTGTTAGTGTCTCTGAGGTCCGCTTGGCACAGCTGTAGACGGGGAGTGATGCAAACACCATTCAGTACATCGATGCTACAGACAGGATGACCGATGTTGAGGTTTACCAATACGCTCGCCGAGTCCGACCCCTGGCAGTCTGATTGGTCCCAACATTGGCTGACGGTTCCTCTGGACCAACCCACCAGAACCACATACACCAACACCCATGCAGGACACATCCTGACAACCACACACAAATGATATTAATCACTCAGTGGAGTGACTGGAGAAAGTTTGGTTTTAGGGTAGGCTACAACCAAAAAAAGAATCTACTTCTCCGCATGCAAACATAGTGTCACAATGCAACACGTTAGAATTTGTGACGTGTTACTACATATATCTGTCGTAATGTATATTTGTGAGTGATGAATGAAAATGAAAATAAAGTAAAATCTGACCTTAGTTGTGTCATTGTTGTTCTCATATGAACGCTGTGCTCTTCCTCTTCTTCCTCTTGGCTCGGCCTGCTTTTATTCTGTCAGCCAAGGACGCACGCAGATGTACACACACACACACACACACACACACACACACACACACACACACACACACACACACACACACACACACGGGCACACACACACAGGCACACACACACACACACGGGCATTCTTGTATGTGTTACCTTCTTGAGACCTCCGAAAAATGCCTACCTCTTTAGGACCACCCTTTCTAGATATATAAAGATTTGTATTTACAACATTAATAATATACACATACTATGCAAATATAAAAAAGTTTTTGGGGATTTTTTGTTTGAAATTGTTTTTTAACCTTCATTAGTTAATTCAAGTTATTATGATATGTCCCTATATACATATTTATTTTATTTTTTAAATAAATTTTGGCCGAAGGGGGCGCATTTCAAAGTCTTACACACTCTTGTCATTACATATGTTGGCCAGAGGGGGAGCACTTTTAAAACCGACACACAGTCAATTTGAAAAATCCCTCCTTTTTGGGACCACCTGAATTTTGATAAGACATTCTCTATTAGATGCAATGGTTTTCTGTATTGGGACCATGATTTATGTCCCAACTTGTTCACCAGTCCTCATATGGAAGGTACTTTTCCTTGTTGATGTCTCAAGAAGAGTAGGAATACATGAAATCAAACACACACACACACACATGCACACGCGCATGCACGCACACGGACATACTCACATACGTCATGAGCAGCCGTTGATGCTGCCAATAAAATTAGTAGTTTGAGTTTTCTGTGAATGGATGAACCATCAATGCAGAACCACATAGGAGAGGATGCTCAATATTAAATACCAATATCAGTGTGAGCAGATTAGCACCAGGCTGACATGTCGTCAGTGGGATTAGAAAGTGTGATAGGAGGTGTACGCTTACATGCAGTGCAGCAGCTTCTTTTGTCTGAAGGCTCAGCCTGACTTTTTAGGATTCTCTATGCTGGTGGTGTGTGGAAGTGGACAACAGAAACCTCTAACACCTGACCTTTGTCTTTGCTTTCAAACAGAAGCTCTACTTACTTGCCATCTTTCCATTGTTGGTAAATGTCTATAACTTTCACCTCACCACCGATCTGGGGTCTCATCTATAAAGTTTGCATATTCTTAAAATAGGGATGAAAAGATGTTACGGTGTTATCCACAAAGTATTTTAGCCATCAAAAACAACCTGATGTGAGAATATGCTTTGTAAACATTCAAACATGTTGACAGCAATTTCATATGTCAGATTTAGGTTGAGATTTTGGTTCGATTGTTAAACATCATTTTCACTTTTTGATTATGATTTCTTTGATTAGTTGGTACATGAAAATTAGAAAAATCAAGTCAACAATGAGCTTGAACACTGGCCAATAAGTCAATATCAATTTCATTTTGTGTCAATCTGACATCAAATTTAGTTTGAGATTTGGTCAAAATGATGAATGACATTTTGCAAATAACATTTCCACATTTGTTCACTGGATTTTACAGCATTTAACACTACTGTTTTTCGGTTAAAAAAAGTAATCAACATCTACTGCAATATTAGCGCAAACGGAAAACACTCTAAAAAGCTGTGTAGTGAAGTGAATTATATTTATATAGCGCTTTTTTCTCTAGAGATTCAAAGCGCTTTACATAGTGAAACCCATTATCTACATCTTTAAGCTACATTCAAATCAGTGTATTAATCTGTGCTGGTTAATACAACCCTCTCAAACACTCTGTTTAACAAGTAACTGTACATACAAACACACATACAGTACATACAGTACATACCAGTGACGTGCCGTGAGGTTCATGGCTGGTGAGGCACTGACTTCATCACAGTCAGATTTACAAACATATGAACCCTAAAGAGTATCTTATTCACCATTTGATTGGCAGCAGTTAACGGGTTATGTTTAAAAGCTCATAACAGCATTATTCCTTGCTTGGCACTCAACATCAAGGCTTGGAATTGGGGGTTAAATCACCAAAAATGATTCCCGGCCGCGGCGCCGCTGCTGCCCACTGCTGCCCTCACCTCCCAGGGGGTGAGCAAGGGGATGGGTCAAATGCAGACGACAAATTTCACCACACCTAGTGTGTGTGTGACAATCATTGGTACTTTAACTTAACCCTAACTTTACACATACAAACTGTAGCACACAAAAAAACACATTTAATTAAAAAAACGTTATTATGGTCTTACCTTTACTCATAAATTAAGTCCATGCGCGGCTCCTTTTGAACAAAAGCATCGATAACTTGTTTATAGAAGTCTTCCTTATCTTTCTTCAGTTTTAAAAGTCTCTCTGTCTCGATGGAGATCTTCCTTTAATTATTACCTCCTGCTTCGATTGAAAGTCCAGTTTAGAAAACTGTTTTATTTTAGATATGTAATCATCCATGTTAAAAGTTCAGGCAAGAGGAAAAAATAAACGATCGCTGCTAACTGTTGCTGCTTATTGTCACTTCTTCTGCAGCCGAGTAGTCGCAAGTATGATGTCTGGGGTCACTAGCGCCCTCTACCACCAGGAGGCGGGATTTCTGCGAGTCTCACCCAGTGCGTCTTCGCAGCCGTTTTATGATTGCTCAGCACAAGAAATACGTTACACACATACAGTTGTTGACAAAATACACTGTACATTATATACCAATGACCGCCACAACCACAACACCAGGGGGAGCTCCACTAACCACGTTAAACCCAGATTCCGATCTAACAAAGGTCTTAACTCATTCTCTTTCTATGCCACATCAATATGGAATGCACTCCCAACAGGTGTAAAAGAAAGAGTATCTCTATCCTCCTTCAAAACCGCAGTAAAAGTACACCTCCAGGCAACTACAACCTTAGACTAACACCCTCCCCGGATCGTTAATAATATAATAATGTAAACAATCAAATGTAGATACTTTTCTTATGCCTTCTGATCTCTCTCTCTCTATGTCCACTACTTGCTGTACATATCCTACCAAGTCAGACCTACACTGTTTCAATGTCCATTTCTCTGTTCTTAATTGTTGATGACTGATGATAACAACCAAACCTCCACACCCCGAATTGTAAATAATGTAAATAATTCAATGTATACACCCTGATCCAGCAAGTGTCTCGATTCCTGTAGAGCCAACACAACAACGAGGAGTTACCTTTTACCTATATCATAATTGATCTCTGCTGGTGTCAGGCAACAGGGGTGCAGCTGTGTTGGAGTCGCGCTGGGAAAGGACGTCTCCCACACCAGAATCTGAAGAGTCGACCTCAACAAAAAAGGTAGAAGCAGTTTCAAGATGAGCCAAAGCAGGAGCACAAGTAAATAGTTGACTGCAGCAAAAGCCATGTTAGCGTCTCAGGTCCATTTAAACGGAAACTTGGTCGATGTTGTCAGGTTTGTCACTGACAGTTCAGTTAGGTTTTGGTTTTTCCTGTCTTTGTTTCCTGTCAGCGCTCTTATTTTGGTTATTACCTGATTATCTCCCTGAGTGCTTTGTCCCCTCAGCTGTGGCTGATTGGCACCTGGCCACACCTGGTGTCAATCAGCCAGCTGCTATTTGAACCTGCCTTCCTCTCCAGTCAGTGCTGGATTATTGTCACTACTACCTGTCATAATACTTGTCGTTGTAGCTCTGTCTACTTTTGTTCACTATGCTCATGCCATTGTCGATGTTGTTCCTACCTGTCGTGTCGATGTCAGTGTAGCTGTATGCGGTAGCGGTAAGTTATATTCTGTAGCTGTTTGTAGCTTACTGTCTTTTTGTTCCTAGTCCCTGTTTGCTGGATCCCTGTTCCCTGTTTCCAGTTTGTCCTCCTAGTTCCTGCCCAGGTAACAAGTGAACGTTATGTGAACGTTAGGAGAACGTAGTGGCATTGTTATGGGAACGTTAGTTTGTAACGTTCAAAGAACGTGAGGTTGTGGAGTTCTTGCTTGGTTAGCAGAACGTTAGCCATGAATGTTTGGCAAGAACGTTTAGGGAACTGTTTAGGAACATGCTATTTACGTCTGTTTTTGTGCTATATTGTCAGGACTAACACTCAAACAGAAAATTCAACAATAATTATTTATTAGTGATAATTATAATACAATAGAAATGGAATGCAGTGGTATTTACGTCTGTTTTTGTGCTATATTGTCAGGACAGTATAGTCCTGACAATATAGCACAAAAACAAGCAGAATTATTGTTGAATTTTCTGTTTGAGTGTTATATAACACTCAAACAGAAAATTCAACAATAATTCTTTATTAGTGATAATTATAATACAATAGAAATGAAATGCAGTGGTATTTACGTCTGTTTTTGTGCTATATTGTCAGGACTATAACACTCAAACAGAAAATTCAACAATAATTATTTATTAGTGATAATTATAATACAATAGAAATAGAATGCAGTGGTATTTACGTCTGTTTTTGTGCTATATTGTCAGGACTGACACTCAAACAGAAAATTCAACAATAATTCTTTATTAGTCATAATTATAATACAATAGAAATGGAATGCTGTGGTCTTGGTCGTGCGCGTCAGTGTACTCCTGCCCCTTCTTGTTGGTTCTCTTCCTGGAAGTAAATAATTATAGATATTCACAAATACAACAAAGACAGCACTGGAATGTAGATGAATTGAATTCAATTAAAACATGGCATAATTTACTCCTTGTTTACCTGCTCAATGCTCACTGGTCTCACTAGCGTTTGCTTGGTTCTTTTCCCTTTCCCTGTTTTCTTCTTCTTCACTTCCTGCAAGTATTTATAATTGCAAATTCAACACAGAACTGGGATCTTCATGAATTGAATTAAAACATTGGCTAATTACTTTATCATTTACCTGGTCACTCATCTCACTGTCCATTTCCTTTGTACACTTCCCTTTGCCCTTCTTCACCGTCGCTTCCTGCAAGTATTAATAGTTGCAAATTCAACACAGAACTGGGATCTTCATGAATTGAATTAAAACATTGGCATAATTACTTTATCATTTACCTGGTCACTCATCTCACTGTCCCTTCCCTTTGTACACTTCCCTTTGCCCTTCTTCGCCGTCGCTTCCTGCAAGTGTTTATAATTGCAAATTCAACACAGAACTGGGATCTTTATGAATTGAATTAAAACATTGGCATAATTACTTTATCATTTACCTGGTCACTCATCTCACTGTCCATTTCCTTTGTACACTTCTCTTTGCCCTTCTTCGCCGTCGCTTCCTCTTAATTCCTCCTCTTCTCCTGCAAGTAGTTATAATTGCAACTTCAAAAGACATGCAGTGGAACTTCAATAAAATGGAATTCAAAATTGGGATATCTTATCATAATTCTCCGTACCTCAAACTTTGAACCTCCCTTTCGAAAAGTGGCCAGTTTCAGGACCTCTCCAAGCTCACAATCTACTTCAGCTGTGGTCGTCTGTTTGTAAACACCCCTGCATGCCTCTGGAATCACCAGCACAATTTAGAATTCCCTTTAGAATAAATACCGTAATAATAACAGCTAGAACGACCTTGTGAGCATACATGCAACATGTTCAAAGATGCAAACCTATTATTAACACTTACTTATTATTATTCTGTAAAAGGGCAAGTCCTCAAACGCCACTTTGCCTGTCTTTCCACGGAGACCAAGCTGCTCCAGGACTTTGTTTGTGGCAATTTTCCTCAGCATTGTCCTCACCGTGTCTGCCAAATTCTGCCCACCAAGAGCAGTAAGAGCTTTCACCTATACAAATAAATAAACAACAATATTGTACTTGATTAGAACATGTTTTTTGATAACTGAGCAAGATAATTTTGCAGTGGGGAATTAAAACTAATTACCAGCTGCTTTCTGAGCAGAAGATCAGTGTCGAGCTGTTCACAGAAGGCCTTAAGCTGCTCAAGAGTCTCGAAAAGCTTCTCAATGAGATCTTGAACATCCACAGCTTCTGGCCCCACAGACTGTGCTGCCAGCCCTCTCAGCATGCGCATAATTTCTCCCTGGTTCTCAACTATTTTTTGAACTTTCATGTTTAACTGGAAAACTGCAAAGACAACAAAAGTCAAAGAGGTAATTCGTATTACTGCCCGTTGTAACAGCCTGTTTAACACCACCTATCAACAGTTAAATAGCCAACTAACGTTCACTTTCAAGGGCATTCCTGCTGCTTCTTGGAGTAGTCTGGTACTGACTCGTACTGGCTGGCGTGGTTTGGTACTGGCTTGAGCTGGATGCATGATTCCTGTCTGGACTGAGCCTGTAAGTGCTGCTTCTCGCTGGGCTGTGAGGTCGGCCTGGATGCCTTGGAGTGGTGTAGTATTGGCTGATACTGGCTGAAGTGGTCTGGTACTCGCTGGAGATTGGAAAGTTCAATGGTGGGAGCACTGGCAGTGGGGGTGCCTGGATGAGGATCTGTGATTTCTCTTTTCTGCACTTCTTTTTTGGCCGAATTTCCTCTTCGTCTAAACCAACGAAGACAATAAAATTTATGCACCACTAAGTAGTGTTTGAGTATTGTAAGTAAACAGTCTTTGAAAAGTGACTAACCGTCGGCATCAAACACATCTTCCTCATCGTTTCTATAACGTTCAGGGGTGATGTGGCTCTGTTTGGTTGACATTTCTTCTTCCTCTGGGCTCGAAAACATTTCAGCTTGTTTTTCATATTGAAGGGCCTTGTCAAAGTCTTCTGCAAAATTTCAAAGTATGCTGATGACTCAAGATGAATTATGTTGTTTAAGATATACATGATATGACTTTGACAATATTCCCTTACAAGTCAATGTTTTCCTGAAAACCCGAATTGGCAGCCTATCCCAGACTTCTTTGTCAGGAATCTCAGCTCTCCGGATTCTGGAGTGGGTAGGATTTGGCTTTGGCCAATAGCAGAAGCTATTCTGAAGATAAAATAATCCAGTCATGATGAATGACATAATAATTAATAATAAGCTACAACATTATGCCTATGCACAGTACTTTTCAGAAAAAGTAATAACCTTTCCATCATCTTTTGTCCATATGGTTGGGACAACAGCGACTGAACGTTCACCAAGGAACTCAACGACCACATACGAAGGAGCCATCTGGAAAACAATCAGATAATACAGGTAAAAGCCAGTAAATTAGAATATTTTGAAAAACTTGATTTATTTCCGTAATTGCATTCAAAAGGTGTAACTTGTACATTATATTTATTCATTGCACACAGACTGATGCATTCAAATGTTTATTTCATTTAATTTTGATGATTTGAAGTGGCAACAAATGAAAATCCAAAATTCCGTGTGTCACAAAATTAGAATATTACTTAAGGCTAATACAAAAAAGGGATTTTTAGAAATGTTGGCCAACTGAAAAGTATGAAAATGAAAAATATGAGCATGTACAATACTCAATACTTGGTTGGAGCTCCTTTTGCCTCAATTACTGCGTTAATGCGGCGTGGCATGGAGTCGATGAGTTTCTGGCACTGCTCAGGTGTTATGAGAGCCCAGGTTGCTCTGATAGTGGCCTTCAACTCTTCTGCGTTTTTGGGTCTGGCATTCTGCATCTTCCTTTTCACAATACCCCACAGATTTTCTATGGGGCTAAGGTCAGGGGAGTTGGCGGGCCAATTTAGAACAGAAATACCATGGTCCGTAAACCAGGCACGGGTAGATTTTGCGCTGTGTGCAGGCGCCAAGTCCTGTTGGAACTTGAAATCTCCATCTCCATAGAGCAGGTCAGCAGCAGGAAGCATGAAGTGCTCTAAAACTTGCTGGTAGACGGCTGCGTTGACCCTGGATCTCAGGAAACAGAGTGGACCGACACCAGCAGATGACATGGCACCCCAAACCATCACTAATGGTGGAAACTTTACACTAGACTTCAGGCAACGTGGATCCTGTGCCTCTCCTGTCTTCCTCCAGACTCTGGGACCTCGATTTCCAAAGGAAATGCAACATTTGCATGGTTGGGTGATGGTTTGGGGTGCCATGTCATCTGCTGGTGTCGGTCCACTCTGTTTCCTGAGATCCAGGGTCAACGCAGCCGTCTACCAGCAAGTTTTAGAGCACTTCATGCTTCCTGCTGCTGACCTGCTCTATGGAGATGGAGATTTCAAGTTCCAACAGGACTTGGCGCCTGCACACAGCGCAAAATCTACCCGTGCCTGGTTTACGGACCATGGTATTTCTGTTCTAAATTGGCCCGCCAACTCCCCTGACCTTAGCCCCATAGAAAATCTGTGGGGTATTGTGAAAAGGAAGATGCAGAATGCCAGACCCAAAAACGCAGAAGAGTTGAAGGCCACTATCAGAGCAACCTGGGCTCTCATAACACCTGAGCAGTGCCAGAAACTCATCGACTCCATGCCACGCCGCATTAACGCAGTAATTGAGGCAAAAGGAGCTCCAACCAAGTATTGAGTATTGTACATGCTCATATTTTTCATTTTCATACTTTTCAGTTGGCCAACATTTCTAAAAATCCCTTTTTTGTATTAGCCTTAAGTAATATTCTAATTTTGTGACACACGGAATTTTGGATTTTCATTTGTTGCCACTTCAAATCATCAAAATTAAATGAAATAAACATTTGAATGCATCAGTCTGTGTGCAATGAATAAATATAATGTACAAGTTACACCTTTTGAATGCAATTACTGAAATAAATCAAGTTTTTCAAAATATTCTAATTTACTGGCTTTTACCTGTATTACCATTTCAATACTGCATCAAAGAGTTATTTATAAATCCTGATACAGTTAGTCAGTTATTCTTAGTCTGCACACACTCTTCTGGTTAGACATGCTCCAAGCAGACCTTTTACTACTTACAACTGGTTATTGATCTGTTCAAAATTCATGCAGTATCCCCATGAATATGCTATGCCCAGTTTCATCTTCGTCCAGTTTGATGGCACTGGTTCTGAGGCGTTCTGCCGAAAGGACTCGCATGCATGTGTACCTCCTATGTCCTCTGTACACTCTAAGGACCCTAGAGTCACAGGGTTCAATGAAGAGAGCTTCAGGACGTTCATAGACTCGGCACAAGTCCCTTTGTTCAGCAGAAGTCACTTCACAACATGTCCCATCTTCCAGTACATAAGCATTATTTGGGGGTTTCGTACACACTTTTGGACTGTCCTTCAGTTCAAGTTCTGTCTTCTTGCTTCTTTCACTAAACCGTTTGACAACTTGTGCCAAGGGCCTTTTTCCTGATCTCACAAGTTTCTTCATCTTGTGCATGAAGTTCTCGAAAGGGAAAGCTGCACATGCATCCAATGATCCATGCTCCCTCACTTCATCAGCTAAGTGAAGTGAAGAGTGCACATTGTATACTAGAAACTCAACACCATACAGATTGCGAGCTTGTGTAACAAAGTGGACAAGAAGTTGGTGAGCATAATCTATCATGTGAATTTCAGCAAGTTTGGGTGCCACAAGTATTGACACAGCAACACTCAGTGTCATGAAATTATCATAAAGATCTGGTCTAAGAATTCCACGAAGGACCACTTTTCCTGTGTACAACAGGAACTGTCTATACTCAGTGGCTTTCCATCTGTCAATTTCTTTTAGTGACCGTGGTTTCCTGGCGAATGTAGATGGGAATGTGGTTCTCATTCCTTCCAGCCTATCACTAATTTGTTGAATTTGATCTGCTGAATGTTTAACCTCTCTTTTACCTCTAATCCAGACAAGGAGAAGCCTCTTCATGGTACCTAAGCACACCTGGTGCATGTAATCTACTGGGAAGGTTTTCACCATATCAATAGGTAACTGGCAGAAGGGGGATGGATCACCATCATGGTGGTGTTCTGCATAAGTCTGACTGCGAAATGAGGCATCTGTCCGTGGAACCAGGTTCTCGATTTCTTGGTAGGTAATCCTCCCAAAATATTTGCCTCGCTGACAACATTTGTCACAGCCAGAGTAGCCTGCAAACAGTTTCGTTTTTTTTTACCATGGCCCTCGCAGGAGCATCACACACTATGCATCTCAGAGTGAATTGGAATGTTTCATCGCCATCATGTAGGCCATGCTGCAAAACCGTCTTCATATCAAGAATGGTATCCATCAGAAAGTCCAAGTCAATGGGCTTTGAAGTTCCGCACGTCAACGCCACTGGAAAGACGACAGTGGGCTTCATGTTAACAATAGCACAGAGTACTGGCCATAGTGTCACATTGGAACTTCTGAAGAGTGGCAGGCCGTCTATGTTCAACGATATTTCGAGTGCATTGACTTGAGTCCTCTTGTGCAGCGGGTACATCTTGAAATGTTTTAGTAGTTCACTGCCCAGTCCTAAGTAGTAATATTCCATTCCAGATTTAACCTGTGTGTCCACCTCTCTAGCTGTGTTCAGTATGGTGCGTGCAGTGCTGAGTAAATCAGGGTGGCCCGATTTCTTGAGTAGCTTCAAAAGGCTGTCCAATGCATTATGTTTGACATGATATTCGGTTGCCCACAACCTCAAATTATCTTCAAAGCAGTCACTATCACTCTCATTTTCTGAATCAGATGACAAGGTGACATGATGGTCGATTAGTCTCCAATCAGCACCATTTTCATCAGGCTCATCACTATCAGGGCCACTGTAGGTGGCATTGTCAGCACCGGCGGCAGTGCAGGAAGCAGTCTCCGCAGCATCCATGTACTGAAGGGTTGTCACTGTTTCTGGAGTTGTAAAGATTGTCGTGTCATTCTCTTGCTCGCTATCATCACTCTCTAATTCTAAAGTTGACTGTCGGCATTGCTTCTTCAAATGCCTAGTTGTGGCAGCCCATCTACGCTTATAAGCCCTCTGTTGAAACTTCTTCATTGTGTTGTTTATTCTATAAAAAAAAACAAACAAGGAAAATGGGTTGCCCTATTATCGCCCACATTTTTACTATATTTTGCTAAAAACATCAAAATTAATTGTATTTTTATTTGTATTTTTTTTGTGACTCCTTATTACATCCAGCCATAGAATTATACATTAAAATAAACATATTTGAAATAATTGATTTTAAATTATCATAATAATTCATTTAAAATGACCATATTTAATTATTAAAATAATAGCTTGTTTATCAACAACTTTAGCATTTTATTCATTACATTTTGAAACTCTCAGAAGCCAAGTTATGTTATATTCCTTAATATTTATTTATGCAAGTTTGAAGTATCAATTATCTAAACACAGTTTTGTTTGCATATTTTCAGGATGTAGATATATATATATATATATATATATATATATATATATATATATATATATATATATATATATAAAATATGTATGAAATACTTGACTTGGTGAATTCTAGCTGTCAATATACTCCTCCCCTCTTAACCACGCCCCCAACCACGCCCCGCCCCACCCCCGACCACGCCCCCACCCCCCACCTCCCGAAATCGGAGGTCTCAAGGTTGGCAATGCTCAATAGCTTCAGTTTCTTCTTCAATTTCGTTTTCGCTACCTGCCTCCACACTACAACCATCAGTTTCAATACATTCGTAATCTGTTGAATCACTTAAGCCCCTGAAATCCGAGTCTGAATCCGAGCTAATGTCGCTATATCTTACTGTTCTATCCGCCATGTTTGTTTGTATTGTGACGTCACAGGAAAATGGACGGGTGTATATAACATTTTTTTAGGGATATTGCGTAATGGGTAAAATTTTGAAAAAAACTTCGAAAAATAAAATAAGCCACTGGGAACTGATTTTTAATGGTTTTAACCCTTCTGAAATTGTGATAATGTTTAACGGAACGTTCAGGCAACATTCGTGACATTCGTGCCATATGGACCTCAAAATATGACACTGACGGGGCAAATTATTGTTTAACTAGGCTACAGGTAGATCCACCCTTCTTCAGAAGTCATTCGTTGGTATTTGGAAACCATATAACAGCCAATATGCACGAGAAATGCATGCTAGTTTATATGGTGCCGCGCGGCAGTTGAGCATGGCGCGCATTTGACACAACGCCAAAACCGTAACATGGTCTGAAATTAATCATGTAGGGTAGAAATTGTTACACAAAAACATGCTTCATATTTCACTCTTTCTATCTACTTACACGTGATCAATGGATGGCGCACCGTATTGCCTGATTATCGGGATTCTGGAATTTGCAGCGTTGTCGAGCTTCGTCCTTCTTTGTCTCACGGAAGCTTCTACGCGCATGCGCGTCAGATTGTTCGAAAAACACAACACGTTCGCAGAACGTTAGGGAAACGTTACTACATAATGTATATAAAGTAAATTTGCGAAAAAAAACACTTCGAAAAGCCTAACGGTCGCTGTTTCCATTGCAGGCAAATATTTTGTGTGTCAGATAGGTTTTGATATGTTCTGAGAATGTTCTTAGAATGTTCTCATCTTGCATAACCAAACGAGAACCATACAGTAACGTTACGCTAACGTTAGGTGTTACCTGGGTGGTTTGTGTTTTTTTTCTTTATTTCATGGACATTAAATTATGTTTTCCCGCTCAATGCCTGCCGCCATCTCTGCATCTTGGGGTTTGTCACCAACAAATTGTGACATAATAATCCAGCCAAATTCGAACCTCGCAGAGATGTCCATGGCGGAGAGGCTTAACAAAGCTTTGGAATTAATGGCTAATTTGAAGAGAAGTTCGGCCGCTTTTCAAGCCCTCTCCCACCCACCCCTGTCGTCTGTGGGCCTTCCTGGGGACGTCTGGGATCCGTCCCTTGGGGGGGGGGGGGGGGGGGGGGGCTATGAGTAGCTGTGCAGCTGGGGAGGCACAGCTACTTCTCGCCCCAGTGGGTCTGCAACAGACGGCGCCATCATCTCCGAGGGGTCTGCAACAGACGGCGCCATCTCCGAGGGGTCTGCAACAGACGGCGCCATCTCTGAGGGGTCTGCAACAGACGCCACCATCATTTCCGGTGGGTCTGCAACCTACGGCGCCATCATGCACTCCGGTGGGCCAGCAGAGGGCACCACCACCAAGCACTCCGGTGGGCCGGCAGACGCCACCATGCACTCCGGTGGGCCGGCAGACGCCACCATGCACTCCGGTGGGCCGGCAGACGCCACCATGCACTCCAGTGGGGCGGCAGACGCCACCATGCACTCCGGTGGGCCGGCAGACGCCACCATGCACTCCGGTGGGCCGGCAGACGCCACCATGCACTCCGGTGGGCCGGTAGACGCCACCATGCACTCCGGTGGGCCTACAACCTACGGCACCACCATGCACTCCGGTGGGTCTACAACCTACGGCACCACCATGCACTCCGGTGGGTCTACAACCTACGGCACCACCATGCACTCCGGTGGGTCTGCAACCTACGGCACCACCATGCACTCCGGTGGGTCTACAACCTACGGCACCACCATCCTCTGCGGTAGGCCAGCAGAGGGCGCCACCACCATCCTCTCCGGTGGGCCAGCAGAGGGCGCCACCACCATCCTCTCCGGTGGGCCAGCAGAGGGCGCCACCACCATCCTCTCCGGTGGGCCAGCAGAGGGCGCCACCACCATCCTCTCCGGTGGGCCAGCAGAGGGCGCCACCATCGTCTCCGGTGGGCCAGCAGAGGGCGCCACCATCGTCTGCGGTGGGTCCTCCCACGCCGCCGGTCGAGCCGCCTCGCCAATTGCGGCGGCGTTCAACTCGCCGTCGCCACCTAACTCTTCCCCGCTGGTTGCGGGGACACTTGGCCTGGTGGCCCACCTCCTTGTCCTCCCTCCACCTTCCCGTGACTTTGGACTGTTTTTTTTGGGGGGGGTGGGGTTGTCTAAAAACGTCTGGTATCCGTTATGGGAAAGGGGGCTACTGTCAGGTTTGTCACTGACAGTTCAGTTAGGTTTTGGTTTATCCTGTCTTTGTTTCCTGTCAGCGCTCTTATTTTGGTTATTTCCCGATTATCTCCCTGAGTGCTTTGTCCCCTCAGCTGTGGCTGATTGGCACCTGGCCACACCTGGTGTCAATCAGCCAGCTGCTATTTGAACCTGCCTTCCTCTCCAGTCAGTGCTGGATACTTGTCGTTGTAGCTCTGTCTACTTTTGTTCACTCTGTTCATGTCATAGTTCCTTCGTGTCACAGTAAGTGTTTTTGTTTCTTGTCGACAGTTAGCCTTTGTGCTATTTTAGTTCATAGCCAAGTTTGTTCTCCGCCTTGTGCGCGCCTTTTGTTTGTACCCTTTTGTTTGTTTTTTTGCTATAGTGTTAAATTAAATCATGTTTCCTGGACAAAGCCTGCCATCTCTGCATCTTGTGGTTCGTCACCAACATACTCTGACAGATGTGAGCTTAGTTAGAGGTAGTGCGACCCGACTATAATCAAAATTAGAAAAGCTAGGAAATTGCTGCAAAAGCTTCCTAGATGTAGGAGTTGGCCAGTCGACCACGGCCTGAATCGGGTCTAAGCTGTCCTTGCTCCACTGGGCCTGAGCTCATCTAAGATGGACCGATGCAAAGTGGAAAAGTGTTCTGTGTTCTGACGAGTCCACATTTCAAATTGTTTTTGGAAACTGTGGACGTCGTGTCCTCCGGAACAAAGAGGATAAGAACCATCCGGATTGTTATAGGCACAAAGTTGAAAAGCCAGCATCTGTGATGGTATGGGGGTGTATTAGTGCCCAAGGCATGGGTAACTTACACATCTGTAAGATGGAATGCTGAAAGGTACATACAGGTTTTGGAGCAACATATGTTGCCATCCAAGCAACGTTATCATCGACGCCCCTGCTTATTTCAGCAAGACAATGCCAAGTCACGTGTTACAACGGCGTGGCTTCATAATAAAAGAGTGTGGGTACTAGACTGGCCTGCCTGTAGTCCAGACCTGTCTCCCATTGAAAATGTGTGGCCCATTATGAAGCTTAAAATATGACAACGGAGACCCCGGACTGTTGAACAACTTAAGCTGTACATCAAGCAAGAATGGGAAAGAATTCCACCTGAAAATCTTCAAAAATGGGTCTCCTCAGTTCCTAAATGTTTACTGAGTGTTGTTAAAAGGAAAGGCCATGTAACACAGTGGTAAAAATGCCCCTGTGCCAACTTTTTTGCAATGTGTTGCTGCCATTAAATTCTAAGTTAATGATTATTTGCCCGAATGCAGCTGAGATAGACTACAGCACCCCCCGTGACTCCAAAAAGGGATAATCGATAGAAAATGGATGGATGGATGATTATTTGCAAAAAAATGTTTCGTTTCTCTGTTCGAACATTAAATATCTTGTCTTTGCAGTGTATTCAATTGAATATAAGTTTAAAAGGATTTGCAAATCATTGTATTCTGTTTTTATTTACTATTTACACAACGTGCCAACTTCACTGGTTTTGGGTTTTGTATACTGTATATAAACAATGCTTAAAGGCAGTCTAAATCCTAAAAGCAGCCACCACAGTTGAAATACTTGACAAAAATTTTACACCATTTTTTTCGTTGTTTTTGTTTTCATTGTTCGTCCAAAGCAAATGAGGATGTTTTTGCTCATTCTGTGTATTGCACCATTGACAGCCTACTGTTCACTAAATACAGCAAGAATGTACACAACGGAGTGCATCAAATACAACCACAACATTATATTTATGAACTGGAGTTTGTTTAAAACAATATTTTGACATTTATTATAGTTTATTTTGTCAGGAAAGCCGCAACGCATGCTTCCTTTGTCGCGAACACGGTGCCTGTTGTTTAGTTGGTTAGGGATTTATTAGGGGTTTATTTTCATCCTAACAAATCCGCCTCTCGAAAACGTCTTGTTTCCAGGGGCAGCCAAAAAGTGGCTTGAAAATATATCTTAAAAATGCCCCTGTGCCAACTTTTTTGCAATGTGTTGCTGCCATTACATTTTAAGTTAATGATTATTAGTTTCTCAGTTTGAACATTAAATATCTTGTCTTTGCAGTCTATTCAATTGAATATAAGTTGAAAAGGATTTGCAAATCATTATATTCTGTTTTTATTTACGAATTACACAATGTGCTAACTTCACTGGTTTTGTACTTAGAGCTGGCAGAACTAGACCAGTAGCAGGCATGTGGCTTGACAGCAAGGTACCAACAGAGAAAGATCCAACAGCACTAGGTGGACTCAATCAGCTTAAGAAGCCTGGTGGTGATTGCTTACAGGTGCGCTCAGCTCCTCTTGCCCTCCTCTGGCGCCATGGCAACTGAGGAGAGACAGGAAAAAAACAAAAAGGAGGGCAAGCACAAAAACAAGGAAAAGCAGGGGTTCAATGACAAAAATGCACGACAATCAAATGTTGTATTGTACTATATTGTATGTGCTCTTCAACACCATCGTGACAAAAAATACACTTAAAAGGAGGAGTGTATTATCAATTACATTAGAATGGTGGTGATCATGACTTACTTATCTTTCTTCAATAAAAGCTCAAAGTATCTCAGTTAAAACTGTGAGAGTCCAAATACTTAAATAAAAAAAACATTTCTGGTTTGACTTTGTGTTTCTATAGAACACGCGTCCATGTCTGGAGGACTGCTTGTGTGTCTCTAATGGAAGACGTGGCGCCATTAGCTGCTCTGCTGGCCTTGAACCTCCCGGACAAACACATGTTTGTAGGGAACAGGTAATGGCCAACTCGAAGAAGACATTTTAATGACTTGTGGTCAGACGTTTTTGTGGAAATGAGTCAACCATGTTGTCAGTGATATTAACCTGACATTCAAGCTAACCTTAAAAAGGACCTATTATGATTGTTTCCCTAATTTTTAAATCACTTCATTTTGGTCTACATAACATGTAATGATTGTTCTTTGGTCAACATTTTGCATAGGTTTTTGTGTTAAGATATATTTTCAAGCCACTTTTTGGCTGGCCCTGGAAATAAGACGTTTTGAGAGGCGGATTTGTTAGGATGAAAATGAACCCCTCTTAAGAGAGTAGGCCAACTAAAAAACAGACACCGTGTTCGCGACAAAGGAAGCATGCATTGCGGCTTTCCTGACCAAATAAACTATAATAAATGTCAAAATATTGTTTTAAACAAACTCCAGTTCATAAATATAATGTTGTGGTTGTATTTGATGCACTCCGCTGTATGCATTCTTGCTGTATTTAGTGAACAGCAGGCTGTCAATGGTGCAATACACAGAATGAGCAAAAACATCCTCATTAGCTTTGGATGAACAATGAAAACAAAAACAACGAAAAAAATGGTCTAAAATTTTTGTCAAGTATTTCAACTGTGGTGGCTGCTTTTAGGATTTAGACTGCCTTTAAGGATTGTTTATATACAGTATACAAAACCCAAAACCAGTGAAGTTGGCATGTTGTGTAAATAGTAAATAAAAACAGAATACAATGATTTGCAAATCCTTTTCAACTTATATTCAATTGAATACACTGCAAAGACAAGATATTTAATGTTCGAACAGAGAAACTAAAATTTTTTTTGCAAATAATCATCCATCCATCCATTTTCTACCGATTAACCCTTTTTGGAGTCACGGGGGGTGCTGTAGCCTATCTCAGCTGCATTCGGGCAAATAATCATTAACTTAGGCATTAATGGCAGCAACACATTGCAAAAAAGTTTTCACAGGGGCATTTTTACCACTGTGTTACATGGCCTTTCCTTTTAACAACACTCAGTAAACGTTTGGGAACTGAGGAGACCAATTTTTGAAGTTTTTCAGATGGAATTCTTTCCCATTCTTGCTTGATGTACAGCTTAAGTTGTTCAACAGTCCGGGGTCTCCGTTGTGGTATTTTACGCTTCATAATGCGCCACACATTCTCAATGGGAGACAGGTCTGGACTACAGGCAGGCCAGTCTAGTACCTGCATTATCTACTACAAAGCCACACTGTTGTAACATGTGCAGAATGGGGCGTCCATGAAAAAGATGTTACTTGGATGGCAACATATGTTGCTCCAAAACCTGTATGTACCTTTCAGCATTAATGGCGCCTTCACAGATGTGTAAGTTACCCATGTCTTGGGCACTAATACACCCCCATACCATCACAGATGCTGGCTTTTGAACCTTGTGCCTATAAAAGTCTGGATGGTTCTTTCCCTCTTAGGTCCGGAGGACACGACGTCCACAGTTTCCAAAAACAATTTGAAATGTGGACTCGCCAGACCACAGAACACTTTTCCACTTAGTATCAGTCCATCTTAGATGAGCTCGGGCCCAGCGAAGCCAGCGGCGTTTCTGGGTGTTGTTGATAAATGGCTTTCACTTTGCATAGTAGAGTTTTAACTTGCACTTACAGATGTAGCGACAAACAGTTACTGGCAGTGGTTTTCTGAAGTGTTCCTGAGCCCATGTGGTGATATCCTTTACACATTAATGTCAGTTTTTGATGCAGTACCGCCTGAGTGATCAAAGGTCATGGGCATTCAATGTTGGTTTTCAGCCTTGCCGCTTACATGCAGTGATTTCTCCAGATTATCTAAACCTTTTGATGATATTACAGACCGTAGATGGTGAAATCCCTAAATTCCTTGCTATAGCTGGATGAGAAATGTTGTTAAACTGTTTGACAATTTGCTCACGCATTTGTTGACAAAGTGGTGACCCTCGCCCCATCCTTGTTTGTGAATGACTGAGCATTTCATGGAAGCTGCTTTTATACCCAATCATGGCCCCCACCTGTTCCCAATTAGCCTGTTCACCTGTGGGATGTTCCAAATAAGTGTTTGATGAGCATTCCTCAACTTTCTCACTCTTTTTTTTCCAAATGTCCCAGCTTTTTTTAAACATGTTGCAGGCATCAAATTCCAAATGAGCTGATATTTGCAAAAAATAACAATGTTTTCCAGTTCGAACGTTAAGTATCTTGTCTTTGCAGTCTATTCATTTGAATATAGGTTGAAAAGGATTTCCACGTCATTGTATTCTGCTTTTATTTACGATTTACACAATGTGCCAACTTCACTGGTTTTGGGTTTGTATATATGTGTATGTTTTGGCAAACTCTACATAAGGCCAAAGCCTTCACCCAAACAGAAGGGCCTCATGTCCAAATGTCAGTTTGGCTCCCATTTCCCCCCAGAGGACAGAACTGGAATTACAGGCAACATTTCCCAACAGCTGAAGACCATCAGTAATCAGGAAGGCTCTCTCACCTGAAGCAATCAAATCCACTCCTTTTAAGTCTGCAGTTCCAGCTCAGACTTCAGGCCAACAAACACTGCTTGAGGAGAATTTGCCAAATACAGTAGTGACAACTGTTTACAGAGACCAGGGTGGCTGACGGTGAGATGA
This sequence comes from Nerophis lumbriciformis, assembly GCF_033978685.3. Taxonomy (NCBI): domain Eukaryota; kingdom Metazoa; phylum Chordata; class Actinopteri; order Syngnathiformes; family Syngnathidae; genus Nerophis; species Nerophis lumbriciformis. The sequence goes on along the minus strand of NC_084548.2, from coordinate 29,314,999 downwards.
CTTATATTATTTTGATGTTTTGATTTGATGTGTTGAATTCATTTTAATTGCCAAGAGGTTGTTAAAATGTTTAAATGTCAAATCCAAGCTGTTAAGGGTCACTATATGTACTTTTGGAAACACTTTTACTTAAAAAAAATATTTATTGTAATTTGTTTATATTGGTCCTTAATTGCTTTTGTAATTGTCCACCTTTTCTAAAGTTTTTTCACCTTACAACTATTCAATGAAAAAAAAAGAGACAATCAAGTCCAAAACAAAAGGATAAACAGAGATTTGTCTCATCATTGGATTAAAACAAAGAGTGAAGTCCCAGTGTAACCCCTGGTCAAAAAGTCAAAACCCTTTTCAAGTTAGGGGAGAGCACAAACAAACAAAACATAACTAGACAGTATATATATATATATATATATATATATATATATATATATATATATATATTACAGTGAATGGACTGTTGATTTACTTGTATGTTTGTGATCATGAAAATCAATAACATTAAAGCAAAATAGTATGTTAACTGTGCATGTTTACACAGCAAAAAAAACTAAATCAATTAAAAGAGATGTGGAATGAGGATGTGCAGTGTACACAAACCTCCAGCTGTACTAGGCGCAAAGTCGTAAGCAAACATGGCGCCCTGCAGTCACATGAGTGCCTTTTTACTAGACCTCGGCAAATTATGGCCTGTGGGCCTTATACGGCCCGTTAAGTTTTTCAACCTGGCCCGCCAGACATCTCCAAATTATTTTTTTTAAAACTTCACCATCCAAACTTCGCTTTTGAGTGATATATTATCACGATTATCTACGCCGAGCAGCAGCAAGCAGACGAGGCAAGAAGCAGAGTGAGCGGGGTTTGTTGACAGCAGCCAGCCTGCAATGTGAGTGTCAGGGACAGGGAAGCAGATTTCTCCAACCGAGTTCTTTTCTGCAGCAAAATGATGTTATATGGATTATTATTATATGGATCTGTGGGTGTTTTTTGTCTTTTGTGTTCATGTTTCGCCATGTTTGTTGCATATTAGTTGCATTTTGCTTTATTGAAAAAGATCGATCTCAAGACAATCGTCTGGGAAGTAAAGAGGAGAGACATTCATATGTTCTCCATATTATATATTGTTATCATTCATAGTTAATATTACAAATCCCACATTATTTATTTTCATGTACATTCTTTTACGCAGCAAAAAGGCTGTAAAATCCCATAAAATTTTTCGTGGGGGTCTCTCATAATATTTTTAGCATTCTGTCAGTCATATTGTGAGTGTTTGTATTGTGTATTTCGCTTTTACACTTTTCTACGGCATTTTAGGAAATTCTTTCACTAATGTTGACTAACCTACACATGTTTAAAGTGATCCTTAAAAAAGGAACCAAGCACACATATAGCAGAATGCAAGACACTTTTTACAGATAAAATATTGTGTCAAACATTAGACAAAGACAAACTCACAGTGGCATGTTAAAAATCAGTAATAAAATAATATGGATCATCCTCTGTTACACAGTGACTTACTGATAATTGTGTGACAATATTCACTCGTCTTGTTTTTTCAGTTCTGATTTTTAACATGACACTGTGAGTTTGATAACAGCAGGATATTTTTGTGTAACAGAGGAGTGACTGGCTGATGATTGTGTGATTGTATACAATATATACTGTGTATATATATTACCAAAACCGGTACTTTTCAGAGGCAGTATTGTACTGAAGATGATTCATTAGTATCGCGGTACTACACAAATACCGGTACACCGTACAACTCTAATATATATATATATATATATATATATATATATATATATATATATATATATATATATATATATATATATATATATATATATATATATAAACACAGAGGCTATTTCATCCCCGCAAGCCTGTTTCGCAGGTTTCCCTTCTCTTCAGGGGATTTTATCAGAATCAGAATCGTTTTATTGCCGTTGTTTGAGAACGGGTTCACAAACTAGGAATTTTTCTTGGTACAATCGTGTAACATAAAACACAGATTTGGTAATAACAAGAGCTGTAACTGAGCTATCAGATCTTGTTATAGACTTAGAAGGAATTCTAGGGAGCTACTGTTAGGAGTTATTGTTCATGTGCCTAATGGCCGAGGGGAAAAAACTGTTCAGGTGGCGGGAGGTGTGGGTCTGGATGGACCGTAGTCTCCTGCCTGAGGGGTGAGGGGAGAATAGTGTGTGTCCAGGTTGAGAAGAGTCAGCTGTGATCCGACCCACACGCCTCCTGGTCCTGGAGGAGAACAAGTCCTGGAGGGATGGGAGTTTGCAGCCAATCACATTCTCAGCAGCACGTACGATGCGCTGCAGGCGATGCTTATCCTGGACTGTGGCGCCGGGGAACCACACGGTGATGGAGGAGGTCAGGATGGACTCTATGATGGCTGAGTAAAACTGCACCAGCATCTCGGTCGGCACCTTAAGTTTCCTCAGCTGCCGCAGGAAGTACATCCTCTGCTGGGCCTTCTTGATGAGGGAGCTGATGGTCGTCTTCCACTTGAGGTCTTGGGTGATAGTGGTGCCCAAAAAACGGAAGGAGTCCACAATGGAGACGGGGGTGGGAGAGTCAATCAGGGTGAGGGGGGATGGTGGGGCTGTGACTTTCCTGAAGTCCATGATCATCTCCACTGTTTTCTGGGCGTTCAGCTCCAGGTTGTTGTGGCTGCACCAGGACGCCAGCCGGTCCACCTCTCTCCTGTAGGCGGACTCATCGCCATCCGAGATGAGCCCGATGACGGTAGTGTCATCCGCAAACTTGAGCAGTTTTACGGACTGGTGACTGGAGGTGCAGCAGTTTGTGTACAGGGAGAAGAGCCAGGGGGAGAGTACACAGCCCTGAGGAGTGCCAGTGTTCGTGGTTCGACTGTCCGAGACAATCTTCCCTAGTCGCACGTGCTGTCTTCGGTCTGTCAGGAAGTCATTGATCCAACTGCAGAGGGAGTCGGGCACGCTGAGCTGGTAGAGCTTGTCTCGTAGCAGTCCAGGGAGGATGGTGTTGAAGGCAGAACTGAAGTCCACAAACAGGATCCTAGCGTAGGTTCCTGGGGAGTCCAGATGCTCCAGGATGAAGTGGAGGGCCAGGTTCACTGCATCATCCACAGACCTGTTGGCTCTGTAGGCGAACTGCAGTGGGTCCAGGAGGGGGGCGGTGATGTCCTTGAGGTGCGACAGGACCAAGCGCTCAAAGGACTTCATGACCACAGACGTCAGTGCAATCGGCCTGTAGTTATTAAGTCCTGTGATCCTTATGTATCCTCGGGACGGCGTGGCGCAGTGGAAGAGTGGCCGTGCGCAACCCGAGGGTCCCTGGTTCAATACCCACCTAGTACCAACCTCGTCATGTCCGTTGTGTCCTGAGCAAGACACTTCACCCTTGCTCCTGATGGGTGTTGGTTAGCGCCTTGCATGGCAGCTCCCTCCATCAGTGTGTGAATGTGTGTGTGAATGGGTAAATGTGGAAGTAGTGTCAAAGCGCTTTGAGTACCTTGAAGGTAGAAAAGCGCTATACAAGTACAACCCATTTATCATTTATTTATCATTTATTTATCCGTGCTTATTGAAGTGTCTGTGATTGTTACATATATATAGGGTACATTGCATGGGGGTGTGGCCATTGTTACACAGTAGTGCCTTGCTTCTGTGCCGGCATGATGAGACCAGTTAGTTGCGTTTGTTTAATGTGGACATGCTGGGGTGGTATATAATAAAACACATTTCTTTCAGGCTGAAGAAAGTGAGAAAAAAGTTTATTATAAATTATATATATATATGTAACAACCACAGATACAGGCTTGTAGGGATGAAATATATATATATATATATACAGACTAGGGCTGGGCGATATGGCCTTTTTTTAATATCTCGATATTTTTAGGCCATATCGCGATAAACAATATATATCTCGATATTTTGCCTTAGCCTTTTTATTCTAATTTTTATTTTATTTTTTTTTAGCCCTGAATGAACACTTGATGCATATAATCACAGCAGTATGATGATTCTATGTGTCTACATTAAAACATTCTTCTTCATACTGCATTAATATATGCTACTTTTGAACTTTCAGGCAGAGAAGGAAATCACAACTATGTCAATTTACCAAAACTGTATTTATTAAACAGTTGTTAAGCAGTGGCACAAACATTCATGTCATTTCCAAAACAAAAAGTGCAAGATTGTCGGAGACATTTTAAAACAAGCGATTAGTTTAAAACATGATGTCACACAAGATATTTCAAGAAGTGTTAAATAAAAACGAGCTGCATAATAGGAAATCAAATAGTGTTTGTCCTTCGCTATGTGGTAGGTTCCTGCGGACATTATCTCCTTTTGTTGACTCTTTTTATCATACGGTGTTGATGTGGAAGTGTTTGCCCTGGCATTTTGATGTTGTGGCACTGAACGGAGATGTTGACATGCGGAGTTTCAAGCACAGTAATGCTACTTTTTGTAGAAACGCTTTCGCCCCACACTTAACAAATTACGGTTGTCTGTTCGACATATTCCCTCTTGAAGCCAAACCACCACGAGACGATGGACCCCGTGCTGTTTTTCTTGGGAATTAATTATTCCTTCAATTGTTACCAGATTCGCACCTTCTTTCTCTCGTATTACCACTCACATCACAGCTAACTTTAGCCATGCTGCTACCTCTCTGCTCAAGGAAGGTGTATACGTATGTGACGTATGACATGACAGTATGTGATGTGTGTAGAAGCTTCACTTGCTGTCTGTGAGAAGGAGCGACAAGACAGAGTGAGAAGCCTGCAGTGTAATGCCCGCAGCTAAAAGCAACTGTGTGAGAACCCATACTTGAATATCCCGATATAGTAATTTTCTATATCGCACGTATATCGATATATCGCCCAGCCCTAATATATACACACGGGCCACACACCAACCAATGTGGCCCCGAGTAAAAATAATTGCCCAGGCCTGCTTTTGATAAATCATTTAGGGCAGAGGACTCAGACATGTGGCCCGCGGGCCAATTACGGCCCGCGAGACGTTATTTTGCGGCCCCCACCTTAATATGAAAGTTCAATGTTAGTGCGGCCCGCAAGTTTTATATGAATGGCGCTTGACAGCGTTGTGTGCGGAGCTGAAGGAATCTACCAATCACGGGTTTCCCGGGTGACTACCGAATTTCAGTGCCCCTCCCGAATATCTCCCGGGGGAACCATTCTCCCGATTTCCACACGGACTCCGATATTGGGGGCGTGCCTTAAAGACAGTGTCTTTGGCGTCCACTTTGCCTCCATACGTGCCGGCAAAGTCACGTAGTATACGAGGCTCAGACGCTCACACAAGTGACAGCCATACAGGTCACACTGAGGGTGTGCGTATAAACAACTTTAACACTGTTACAAATATGCACCACACTTTGAACCCACACCAAACAAGAATGACAAACACATTTTGGGAGAACATCCGCACCGTAACACAACATAAGCATAACAGAACAAATACCCAGAACCCCTTGCAGTACTAACTCTTCCAGGACGCTACAATATACATCCCCGGTGTCTAGCAGCAAGAAGTAGGCAAGAGAAACCATGTTCAGGTTCACGGATTTATTTATTGTTACTTCTCACATAGTAAGTGTGTTGTCTGTCTAATTGTAATAAATGCAGACGAGGCGTGTTGGCTGAGTTCTCAACATTTACTCACATAGCGTGCTCATAACCACATTCTAGCTGCCGACATGGCCTTCACCGGGGATACCGTGCATGTCATCACTACTGTTGCATGCTGGGTAGTGTAGCTCTTATATTCCCTAGCTCATAACATCACAGTAAGTATGTATACTGTATACTTTCTGCAGGAAAACATAGCTCCTTCTAAGTGTATTCAACGTTTGAGATGCAACATACATGGCAACAGCGACTGATTTTAGCTTTCAACTATATATTTACGAGCCAGAGTCAGATTCGATGCAAAAAAGAACTGGAGAAGAAACTTGGGCTTTAAGACTTAAAATGAATGCACCTCAATGGTTCGTATTATGTCTGTCGTTCCAATAATCTTACCCTTAAAAAGTAGCTTTTAGAAAAATTATTTATAGTCTACCTGAGGTTGATGAAGCTGTTGTCCTACATTAGAAGGCTAAACTACAAATTGAGCTAACATCGCCAATTTACTGTTATTACTTATCGTTTCAGTTTCTCCTTTATTGCCATAAATAGTAGTTACCGACTCCGCCATTAAAAGTAACTTTTGGAAATATGTGTCTTTATATTGTCACAGGTTTGTGAAGCAGGACTCTCCGAAGTTGTTGGCACATAAAGAGATGCTTCTTCCCAGTTGAAGGCACATTGCCACAAAACTAAAAAGTTAACCAGGCACTATTTAGTTCTTCAGATGAGACTGGAGGTGTGTGTTGTGACCTGTATTGGTTAATGCAACCAATAACAGAGCAATTTCATTCTTCGGGCCATACTTTAGGCATGTTGTCGTGCGGACTATACATAAATTAAACGTCACAGGTTGTGCAAATTCCGAACGGCTCATTTGGCGGAAGTATGAAGGAAGGCAAGATTATTTATAAGAATCTCTACAATACCTCCACACTTTGATTCTTGGGACCAATGCAGATCCCAAATACACAAAAGTAGGTACTAATACATATAAAACGCACCAACTTAAGAAATGCAAGAACTTTCGAGCAATGCTGTGAGACGACAGGACGAAATTCCTCAAAGACAACAGCATATGTTTTTGCTACTGTGCGTCAGTTTCTCACCTGACAAGGAACCGTGTAACTTCAATAAGATGTGCAGAGTGCAAAAGTGAAAGACGTGAAGCTGCACTCCATCCAGCTCCTGTAATCAAGGAGTCAAAGACCCCAAGAACCCATCTAAAGACAATGGCGGGTAGCTAGAGACGGCCCCTGGAGATGTATCAATCTCAGTTGGTAGTACAATGTGTACACAAGTCTGTGGCACAGGTAGCAGTGGGAAATTATGTTTGAAGATCTGCCTGGTCAACGTAAATCCACAAGGTAATCAGGTAGAAAGCAAAACGTTGTAATTAAGCGATCTCAGACAATCAATGCAACATCTCAGCTAAGACAGAGCTCTTTCATGCCTTTGGCGTAAAAGGACTGTCAGTAAAAGACCTCCTGTCTACATGTGCTGGAGTTATTAATGTGACCAAAGGAAAATCCCATGGTTACGTTGTTGAGTCATTCACAAGAGAAATAACCATTCCGCTTCCCACCCTGATAGAACACAATAATGTCCCCAACTGCTGAGCACAGATTCGAACTCCGGAGGCAGTATACCACCACAATCTCATGCGAACTATAGCGGACCAAATACCTCCCAGGATTCCACTGCGGACATTTTGTCCATAAGGTGTGTCAGCAGTATAGTGGCCCTGTAGTGTTCCCTTTGCCCAGAAGCATGACCTTGGGTGGGTCATTGTTGGCGACGTCTGCCTAGGTGGCGCACACACTCCTAAGAAAGAGAGCACATTCAAACTTGCACATGATGTCGGAACCCAGGGTGACCACTCCTTATGCATCAGCCGGTGATGTCTCTGCGCCGCGACGTGTCTACATGAACGAGGTTCCTCCGCCGGCCCCACTATGGACTGGACTCTCACATTATTAACTGTATCGATTCGGCATTGCACCGGTCACTCGGGGGCCGGAGGGGTCCCCACATCTGCGGTCCCTTCCAAGGTTTCTCATTGCGCCCGATGGGCTGAGTTTTTTTCTTGCCCTGATGTGGGATCTAAGCCAAGGATGTCGTTGGGGCTTGTGCAGCCCTTTGAGACACTTATGATTAAGGGCTATATAGATAAACTTTGATTGATTGATTGATTGAAACAAATGCTGATGGACTGAGAAGGTGTCCCCGCAAGAGAGGGTTCACAACAAGAAATAAAGCACTCGCACCACAATCCTGAATGGTTTGAGGATAATTAATTGCTTGCCGACGAAGACGGAGACTGTGCAAATGATGATCATCACGGTGAAAACAGACAGAACTTTAAATCACACAGTTCCCCATCTACTCGTCCAATGAAAACAAAGAAGAAAAAGTCCAGTCAAAGAAGAAGTCGGTTTGGCTGTTCATCACCTACTCGCAGAGCTGAACAAAAAGAAAAGAGTGGGAATAAACACAAATGTCAGGTTTGCTTCTGGCTCCAGCAAAGGAGGAGGTACAGGTCAGGAAAACCAAAGCACAAGCACAATGACAAGAGCAAACAAAAAGGAACTACTGAGAAACCCAGAAGGACTATACAGCGTCAAGACGGATGCTACAGCAACTGCAGCGCTTCGGTGACGTCCACACAGAGCACCTCTAAGTCTCCCAGCAGACTGGACACCAAAACACAAGAAGGATAGAAAAAAGATACCAATAGGAGATTCGACAGAAAGTTGCACAGCAAGAAGCCAAACCTCAAGGTAGGTGGACGTAAAGGTGACGTCCCACCTGCACCTAAAGACATACTGTACCTCAGGCATGTCTCCTAGTTGGTTCTCCTGTTGGACTCAGGTATTATGTGGTTGTGGCATCCTCTGGAGTGTGTTGTAACAGATTAGGGACTTAATTGGCTAAAATGTATTTGGAAGTTGGGGCCTTTATTTTGGCACATTCTGTTATACAGAAACTATCTGTAACATCCAGAAGGCAGTCATTTTGTTGGGAGAGACATATGTTGGTGCACGGTGGCACAATCATTCACCTTTCGCATTCAGCTCCTTTCATGTGGCATTGCCAGGAAGTGCATTTTAGTTTAATAAGTTTAGGAAAAGTTTTATGTTGATTATTATTCGCAAAATGTATTAGATATACTTTACTGTATATTTGTTAGTTAAGTTGTGGTACTTTTCAGTGTACATGTTTTATTGCAGTTTGACATTTTCTTCAATAAATATTTCTGCCGATTACAACACGTCGCCTGTTCATTGGAGGAATCTTTGAGGAAATGAGTTTATGCTAGCTGTTACATCTCGGATGGGAACAGCATATTTACCATGCATAAATATATCCACTGACTTAACAAGTCAGGGCAGACATCCAACAGCTTGTTTGGAAGAAAGCAAAATTGTTTTATAAATATCTCGGCAACGCCTCCATGGTTTGAATTCCCATTTTCTGCACTCCCAAATATGTAAAAAATGGGTGCCAACAGGCAGAAAAAGTGGGTTTTGCATCGTATCACCCCTTAGCTGTTAATATTAGATACAGTATATGGACTGTTTTATTGCAAATTAGTGCAAGTTTATAAATATTGCGTGATTTATTTTTATTCATATTTAATATCTATTTATTAACTACTGCACAATATTGTACAATGCTGCACAGCCAATAAGGTGCTGACAATACTTTTCAAATTTTATTGGAATCAGACAATATTTTCGGTATATTAAATGGAATTTTTACCTGACATGTTTCGACTGACCTCACACAAAAACAAGACAGTTACTTGTACATCCAAAAGACCAAATACAACAAGACAACAAATGCAAATTTATGAAATCCCGTGTAAATCATGCAAAAAATCATACATTGGAGAAACAGGGAGGAAATTCAACACACAGAAGAAAGAACATCAGAAAGAATGTGAAAAAGAGACAACTGGAAGGTATACAAGAAGCCTAAAACAAAAATCCGAACAGGAAATCTTAAAATCAGCCATATCAGATCATTGCAAAATAAACACATCATGGACTGGGACAACGCCAAAATCATCAGGACAGAAAGTTCAAACGATGGATTAAGAAGGCGATCGAACTAAGAAAGCGGCCGAAGGAAACCATCAATTAGGATGACCATCAAGCGGCGGGGGGGCAACCAGGTAGACTTGACAGATCTGCCTGGTTGGCCACGCCTATAAGAACAGCTGAGCAGCACATCACTGTGGTCAGGTGACCCTTCTGAAGAAGAGTGCAGATGACTGTAGAAACATGTCAGGTAAATATTCCATCTAATTTACCAAAAATATTGTCTGATTACAAGAACATTTGAAAAGTAAATGAATAAGAAGACATAATGAACCTTTTTGAGCAAGGTGCTGACAATTTCTGAATTGGAAGATTTAAATACAATTTCATGTCAGCGCTCAGGTGCGCTTGTCCGCAGTATCGAGGATATCGGCGACGCAGCTTTTCGCTTCCTGCAACAACGCTGTGACTCTGGACTGAGTCTGCAACACAAGACAAGAGGTCAGGTGTGGAAACGCGAGCCTCGTTCAATGTTGGACATCTACCTCCATCTTAAAATTATCATCTGTGATGTCCTGAAGGTTGATGGTGACGTTATAGTATGCCCCAAAAACCGCCATCTCCAACGCTTTGGCTGCAACCTAGAAGCCACACAGCCTTTTAAGTTTTCTACAGTAACATGGCCGGGTGCACAAACCTCATGATTACGCACCTGAGCGTCTGATTTACAGTTGATATTCCCATAGAGGACAAGTTCTTTGAGCGGCGACCAGAGGACACTGATTTTTAGGGCCAGAGCCAACGGGACACTCACCGCTCGCTTCAGACCGTCCTGCATCGCTGCCTCACGTCTGTCAGGACGCAACACAACCTCCATCAAACATTACTGCAACATGATCACAAGCTTTTTTACCTTTTTAGTTCCTCCTGGGAATGTTTGGGCATCTTCAAAGCTGCCTACATTCAAACAATGAGAGAATGGGGTATGACAATGGTATGGATACGGATGATGTAAACACAGGAAGTAAATGGTCACCATGTAAGTGTTGAAAGCAGAAGAGTCGCTGTCCACCATGTCCAGCAGCTCATTCATGGCCTGATGGAATGGAGGAATCAGCCTTCTCATCACAGCGTCCACGCTCTCAAACTGTCTCTTGCCGTATGTCATCTGGCCAACCATGGCGCCAAGCGCCGCTCCCTGCAGCACAAACATTATCATGGTAACAGAGTCGAACTTGATGCTGAACAAACAGCTTATTACCAGGGCAGCCACGGCAGCAGACACTGATCCTCCACCGGGGGCTGCTGTTCGAGCTCCGACGCTGTGAACAAACTCCTTCAGAGGAAGAGACACCAGGCGGCCGTTGTCCTGCGACCTCACCATGTACCTGCACAGGTATACAATACGTCACGTTTGCACGTGTAACAACATTAGCCGAGTTAAACTCACTCGATAATTCGTTCTTTTGCTTTGAAGATACCCAGCGAGTCCAGACCCAGCTTGCTGATCACCTGACCATGCACATTAGTTTAGAAGGTTAGAAACCTGGGGAGTCGGTACCAATGAACTCTTTTACTGTGTCTCTATTGGTGTTCTTACATACTTACCCAAGGTCTTTCAAGTTCATAGTATGAAGGGTAAAATGCAGTACAGTAGAACAATGGGTGAGGGTGCAGTGACGAACACTTTCAACCCTCAATACTCTCTATATTGACTATATACATAGCAGAATGGGAGGGATATACCTGAAAAAAATCTTAGCTGAGGAACAACCCGAAGCAGTGGAAAGTAATAAACACAAAAATAAGGTACGTAAATATTCTGATGGTCATGTTTTATAAATGTGCAACAATGGTAATAGATTTGAGACACTAGTGTACTAAGAACTAAGTACACTACATATACTGTGTACTTACTTACTACACACAGACGAGTAAACTAAGTGAAGTATACTGACGCAAGTATTCCATTAGAGACACAGCCTGCCCTTGAGGTACTGTACACTATTCCTCACCATCCGCAATTTGTGCTCCTCCTCTATGATGAAGAGTTCTTCTCTATGGATGTAAAAGTCTGCAGCATCCAGAAGAGCTTTAAGAGGAATCAAACCAACGATCTGAGAGCCGACAACCGGCAGCCTGAGATCCTGAAGACATGAGTGTAAGTTGTCAGCAGACGGAACTCATTTTCCTTTTCCAAAGGTTGCTTTATTTTTTTGCGTAGTCAAAGTTACGCTCCTTTCATAATTTTCACATAGTAAGCAAGTAAGCAACAATATATATATATATATATATATATATATATATATATATATATATATATATATATATATATATATATATATATAGCAATAATGTCACAACATCATGACATCATTATATCCCAGCGTCATACCATGGCAACATATCTTGACATCATCATGAATTCGTACCATCATCATCATATCATGACATTATAATATGGTATCATTATATTATGACATCATCATACATCATGACATTATTTAACGATTGCATTATTAGACCATGGTATCATCATATCATTAACATCATTAGACTATGGTATCATTGTATCATGACATCATCGAATCATGAAATAATATTATGGCCTCATTATACCATGGCATGATTATGTCATGACATCATGGTATATTATATATCATGGTGTATCATGGCATCATAAGATGACATCAGACATCAGATCATGTCAAGATGAAATGATGTCATGATGAGCATGTGTGTATGAGTAACATCAGACCTGAGCTTTCTTGCAGATGGCTTCATAGGTGCAGTGAAGGGAGGTTTGTTGGTAGTCCAGGATGTTGGTGGACACCTGAGCAATGTTAGCTTCTTCAAGGTACCAGCCCATAGCTTGCACCTTCTTCAGCAACCCTGGCTGAGATAAACACGTGGCTGAGCGTTCACAAAAGAAATCGATAGTAAAATGAGTTTCCAACAAATTCACATGTTGATAATTGGCCTAGAAAACTCGAGTTAAAAAAAAAAAGATATTTGTTTTTTCTTGTTCCGGCATACTCTTTGCCACCAGGAGTTTCCGTAGCTTCCACCCATCTTTCATTTCCTTGGTGGAGATTCACACATACTGTACATAACAACATGGCCACTTCTAACGAGTGCAAGAGCGAGAAAATAATATTGGTGTCAGTGACTTGGATTTGCTGCAACAGACATGAAACAAGTGACTGCACACTGCAAAGTTTGTTTAAAAAAAAAAAGCACAACAACCTTATTCCAGCATCTAAAACAGAAGCATCCAAGACAAGATTGCAACAACAATCACACTTATGTTAAAAAGGATCTTACTGTGGTGGAATAATTGACAAGACAGAGGTTTTGAATCCCAGAGAAAGCTCATAATTCGTTTTTTTTCTAAATGATTCTATACAAGTATTTTTTACACTGGTTCAGAAAAGAATACCTTTTATCAAAGAAAATATTTTGCTCAGAGTAAGATGTCATGTATCCCTGTAAATTGTGGCAATGTTAATCTCCTTTAAAACTGCTAATTTTTGATCAAATAAAAGTGAAATGTAACTCTGTAATTTTATATTCATTGCAAATCTAATTTATTGTAAAAAATTAGAGATTTTATGTTTTATCGCCCAGGACTTGTCAATAATATTCAGAGACCTCATCGCTTGTGATTTTGCGGGTGGAAAAGGACATGTATGAGTAATATTTCACCCATACACATCAAAAACACAAATAACTTGATCACTTTACAAAGGAGACAATACTTTTCATGACAGTGCGTCTGTGATGCGGGAGCGTAGCAGATGATGAGCAGTTCATAAATAAATATTTGTAAATGAAATATTCATCTTTATTGTCTTATTTGTTAGTTAGCACACACTTAAAAGTATATCATGATACATCTAAAAGCCTATGGCTAAATTAGAGCCACTTTATAGGTATGTGCTTCATAATCCGATTCGTCGACTAATTGTAAAGATATCATTATAGTCGTTAGTTGTAGCCCTACTTTGATCATATCTATCATATTGCTCATTACTTATTCATTTTTCAATTATGTCATGAAGTAGACATCCAATATTCCCAACATGCACCTGGTCTTTGCCTCGTCCTTGTTCCCTGATGTCCAGTGCAATGCGATGTGCCTGCTCTTTGGTACCGATCACGTTGATGTTGTAGGCGATGAGGAACTTACGAGCGCCAGTCACTGTAGCCCCCCAGGATGCCACAAAGGTGCTAGGTCCAAAATCCGGAGCCCACTCCGTCTGTTGCAGCTGGAAAGAAAGTGGATGAAATTAGTTTTTAAGTAAAAGAAGTCATTGTGTCTGATTTGTTCAATGACCCGTCACCTTGTCGGGTAAAGCTTCATACTCGCCAGCTCTCACTGACGGAAGACTTCTTCTTGCTTCGTTTTTTGCTGCTTCGCCGTAAAGGAACACTGACAACACAAAACTGGTTCAAGTTTTTGATTGACATTTGATTTATTTTCTTGAGAGACGTCCGACCAGGCACGTGTAGCAAGGACGCCAATTTCTGTCCAAAGATGTTGGCGCAGTGGACGCAGTCCTCCATGCTGACGTTCTGGACAGGAATGAAAGGACAGACATCCAGCGCTCCCATACGAGGGTGCTCCCCTGTGCGCACACACACACACACACACACACATGAAAGAAATAATGGTGTGTGCGTGTGTATGTGTATCTTTGTGGACTCACCTGTGTGTTGGCTCATGTCGATCAGGCTGAATGCATGACGGGCAGCGTTCAGCGCGCCTTCCACCACAGCTTCAGGAGTGCCCACAAACGTGTAAACAGTCCGGTTGGTGGAGGCACCGGGGTCGACGTCCAACAGGCTACAGCCAGGCGTGCTGCTGATGGCCGCTGAGATGGCATCAATAACCTGAAAGGATATCACTTGAACATGTATTCTTCTCTCACATAAGAAAAACAAAGAGTCCAGGATTAATCATGTTGAGCTTCCTGCAGCTTGCTTCTCAATCAATCAGTCAGTCAATCAACTTTTAAAAGCTATTTTCAAGTGTCTTAATGGATTAGTCCCTGATGTAATGTGTACAGAAATACACAGATACAGTAGTGAAGGTGTGCAGACTTGAGCTGCAATCGGTGGGAGCTGTAAAGTGAAAAGTTGCCGGACGACTCTGGGTAAGTCTGCGTTCTCAGTGAAGGCCTCACATCTGTGGAACTATTTACCACTGGAGTTAAAGTCACAGTCGAACCTTTTCTCCAAAAAACTGGAAAAGTGGCTTAAGGAAATTCAGAATCGTGAGCAATAGAACTGGATGTCGTATGGACAAATGGGGCCAATTATTTTTTATGTATTTTTATGTTGTGCTTGTCTTAATCCTTTTGTGTTTTTCACTTTTCTCAACGTTTCTTTAAAAGCCTAACCAGGGACGAGGGTTGCAAATTAGCCTGTGACTGGAAATCGTATGTACTTTGACATTTGTTACCTATGGGTAACAATGTTTAATTGTACTGTGCCTGTCAAATAAATAAATAAAATCGAGCAATCAATCGATCGCACACATACATTTAAAGGTGTGTTGAAGTGTGCCCATGCAGACCTAAACATTTAAATTGTGTGAACCACAACCAACAGACCATAAGACAATTCCTGAAGGACAAATATTACATAATAATAATAATGATAATAATAATAATAATAATAACAATAAAAGATTACCTCTTGATTTCGCCCCTCTGAGAAGTTTGGGACACATTCCACCAGTTGAGCCATGCTGTCTTCACACGGAACTCTAAAAGGAACTGCCTGGACCAGTCACTTCACTCCTAAATCCTAACACGCATGCACACACACGCCAATAATATGTGTCTGCAGACCTGGAGGCTGCAGTATTAAATCATTTACATGTGCGCCCCTGCAGGCTAGAATGTGTACTGGAGATAAATGTGTTCATTACTAATGTGTGTCACTGTCAGGGATTTAAGTTAAAGTTAAAGTAAAAAAGTTAAAGTACTAATGATTGTCACACACTCACTAGATGTGGTGAAATTTGTCCTCTGCATTTGACCCATCCCCTTGATCACCCCCCCGGGAGGTGAGGGGAGCAGTGGGCAGCAACGGTGCTGTGCCCGGGAATCATTATTGGTGATTTAACCCCCAATTCCAACCCTTGATGCTGAGTGCCAAGCAGGGATGTAATGGGTCTCATTTTTATAGTCTTTGGTATGACTCGGCCGGGGTTTGAACTCACAACCTACCGATCTCAGGGCGGACACTCTAACCACTAGGCAACTGAGTATTTAAAGACACAGAACCACATTACTCCAATGAACAAAGGTCCCTCCCCCGAGTTCTGTGTACAATATTTGTGTAGACAAACTGAAAACATGTTTTTTGGAAGTCAAAGGTCATGTTAGCTCATTAGTTGAACATCAACTACTATTTCATAAAAAAATGACAACGGTTACAACAACATTCTTTGGCTAACTGTCACTTGCATTTGAACTTTGAACTACGGACCTGAGCATGACCATGTTTACTTTTCTGTTAAAAAAAAAACTGCACTTTTTCTGACGTTTGTATCTGTTATATTGCTTAGGGAGGACTTTTGTTAACAACATTATTTTAGGGAGAGCTGGATGAAATCTTAAAATAGAGAGCAAGTGAAATAGGAAATTAATTACCAAAAACAATGTCCTCAAAGTCTAAATAAATCAACAATGAACTCCCCTGCAAATAATACACACTAAATTCTACACCATCATTATTGTTAATTCATGTATTTCGAGTTATGTTATTTGTCATCGAAACGTTACAACAACGTCGAAATAGTGGAATTATGTAGATTACGCATTTACGTCACGTACGTAACTAGTTACTGTTTCTCGGCGACTAACAACTGATTCGCGAGATGCTTGCGGAATGATGGTATGCCACTTTACTATCGGAATGCGCAAACTAGCGCAAGATATTGCACACATACCGACTTTACTGTTTTTAGGAACTACGCAAGGACACCCGAGAGGTTTTATTTTGATGTCATTCAGCCAGGAAGCTAGGCTAGCAACTTGCTAGAGGCTAGCTTGCTAGCTAACTAGTTGTTAGCAGTCTTGTGTTACCAGCAGCATACACTAAATAGTTGTAATAGTAAAGCTTCGACATTAGTTTTTTTTTATCTCCAAAGTCTATACAGAGACGTTAGTTGTAATGGTAAGGTTTCTGTAGGGACGTACGTTTGTTAAAGTGTCTACATAACGCTCGTTAAAGAAACATTCTGCAACAAAATCGATGGTGTTTTTTCCTCTCCCAAACCAAAGTGAGTTTTTGTGTGGTATACTGGTACAAAGAAGAAACAAATGTGCCGCTTTGGATACTATATGCGTAGTGAGTTGAAGCTGTAGTCACATTTTAGTGGATTCCAACTAAATAGATAATTTATTGATAATGATAAATTGTGGGCTTCACGGTGGCAGAGGGGTTAGTGCATCTGCCTCACAAGACGAAGGTCCTGAGTAGTCTTGGGTTCAATCCCGGGCTCGGGATCTTTCTGTGTGGAGTTTGCATGTCCTCCCCGTGACTGCGTGGGTTCCCTCCGGGTACTCCGGCTTCCTCCCACTTCCAAAGACATGCACCTGGGGATAAGTTGATTGGCAACACTAAATTGGCCCTAGTGTGTGGATGTGAGTGTGAATGTTGTCTGTCTATCTGTGTTGGCCCTGTGATGAGATGGCGACTTGTCCAGGGTGTACCCCGCCTTCCGCCCGATTGTAGCTGAGATAGGCTCCAGCGCCCCCCGCGACCCCAAAGGGAATAAGCGGTAGAAAATGGATGGATGGGTTATACTTGTATAGCGCTTTTCTACCTTCAAGGTACTCAAAGCGCTTTGACAGTATTTCCACATTCACCCATTCACACACACATTCACACACTGATGGCGGGAGCTGCCATGCAAGGCGCTTACCAGCAGCCATCAGGAGCAAGGGGTGAAGTGTCTTGCCCAAGGACACAACGGACGTGACTCGGATGGTAGAAGGTGGGGATTGAACCCCAGTAACCAGCAACACTCCGATTGCTGGCACGGCCACTCTGTAATTGTCCATCCATCCATTTTCTACCGCTTGTCCCCTTCGGGGTCGCGGGGGAAGCTGGAGCCTATCCCAGCTGCACGGGGGCGGAAGGCGGGGTACACCCTGGACAAGTCGCCAGCTCATCACAGGGCCAACACAGATAGACAGACAACATTCACACTCACATTCACACACTAGGGCCACTTTTAGTGTTGTCAATCAATCTAACCCCAGGTGCATGTCTTTGGATGTGACTAACACTACTATTACTCAGAAGAGTAATAGTAGTGTTAGTGACAATCACTCAGTTATGTTGAGTCAGGTACTCACTAAACTGTACATTAGTATAATACAAATTAAGAGTGTGCAAGTATATGAATTTTTATATATTTTCGTCTCTGAGGCGTTCAGCAAACTCTGGCTTGTCATATTAATAGTGATGTCCAGTACTGTGTGAAATATATGAAAAAGTGTAGCATTGAATTTAGCAGTATTTTATTTTAATTATTTTTTCAGATTGATAGCGTCTCCTTTTTAAAAGATAACAACTGACTCTGCCCACCAACGTTTGCCCTCCCCTGGGAATCCCCTTAACATCAAGGTGAGGCTTTTTGTTAAGTTATTTAAGTATTCAGAACTCTGTTTATATTTGTTTTGTGTCTAGGGTAGAATGGCCCACTGTAGAACCTCACCAAGCCGTTGACACAGGTTAGTAGAGCGTTAGTGGGCGTCTCATTGATTGACAGGACCTAAGTGTTTCTTCTGCTTTGTCAGTGTGTTTTTCAAAGAAGCAGCCAAAACAGTTGGAACTGAGGAGACTGAGCTACTAACGGACACAGCCAATCAACCGACACATGAAGAGTCAATTTCTCTGTTACATGGGTGAGGCATCCTTGTCTGTACACCACAGCTGAAAAGTTTGCCAAAACATATCATGTAGTTTAATACATTTCACAAACAATTAATCTGAAGATTTACATGATTAAATTCATTTCATCAATTTAAAAGGGAGATAGATTAGGGATATTTGGCTTCCTTGACCTAAAAATCGCTATAACCTTTAGAAGTGAAGTTAATTTGACCTTCTCTAAGTTTTGAATGGACACGTCCAACTGTTCAATGTTTCACTACTTTTTGCACATCTTGTTTTCTAATAGGGACAGGGTTTCCGTGGATCTTTAAAAATCATTAAAGATCATTTAATACAGTGATGTTGCTAGGTACGTGTCATCCCTGACGCATTAAAATCTGAAAGGATGCACTAAAACTACTATCCATGTGTCCCGCGGACGCAACCATTTTTTTCCCATTAAAAAAAAGATGCATTGTGAACATTAAACTATCACACAGTAACTGGCAACAGAAACCTTGTTAGCAGGCTTGACAAGCACTGTTTCAACCCTCTGCGCATCTACTCGTCGCAGACGTGATCTCCTGTACGAAGTATTGCGACCTGCTAATTTAGCCGCTACAGAAATAACTAGCCTGTCACCGCTGATTTCATTTCGACAATTAAAAATACAGACTTCATAGGAAATAAACCAACGTTTCTATTGCTCCATGCTGTGCTCATTCATGTCTATTAAGTTTTAACGATTAGAGGACGGGCTGTAATGAAATAAATAAAACATAATACGGTGGTGGTGATGAAAATGACATTTTATGCCCAAACGGCATCTGCGCATACATAGTCTTCCAACGAGATTAGATTTTCTCGTTTTTTTTCTCCACTGTGTTAGTTATGTTTCATTTTTGTGTGAATACAGTAGCTAAATACACTAAAGCAGGGGTCTCAAAGGGGCCAATTGTGGCCCGCGAGACGGCCCCCACCTTAATATGAAAGTTTAATGTTAATGCGGCCCGCGAGTTTTAAATGAATGGCGCTTGACAGCGTTGTGTGCGGAGCCGAAGGAAGCTACCAATCACGGTGTGGTTTAAGGCTCACGACAGGTGTGCCGTGATGACACTGCCTTTAATGTCCTCTAGAAACTTTTCACCGCATCATCTTTTTCTCCATACTAACAGCATGTCAGCCCATATACATGAATGAGGCTACTGCAGTCACATGCGACTTATTGCATGACATACTTGAGGAACAGCCATACATGTCACACTGAGGGTGGTCATATTTTATTTAATTTATTTTTTAACACTGTTACAAATATGCGCCACACTGTGAACCCACACCAAACAAGAATGACAAACACATTTCGGGAGAACATCCGCACCTAAACACAACATAAACACAACAGAACAAATACCCAGAATCCTTTGCAGCCCTAACTCTTCATGGCTACAAAAACACCCCCGCAACCCCCAACCCCGCCCACCTAACCCCCCCCCCCTCTCACACACACACACACACACACACACACACCTCAACACCCCCCCATCTCCCGAATTCGGAGGTCTCAAGGTTGGCAAGTATGCATTGACGTCACTTGCGTGATGCAAGCAGAGAAAACATTTTGCCGCTTTTCCACGACACCCGCACACGCTCTTCCTCCCTCCCTCCCTGTCTCCCTCACTCGCTCCCGCCCCCGCTGTAAACAGTCCGGGCGGGGAAGACGAGCTGTCCGGTAGCTTCCAAAGCACTCCGCCGAAGGACCGAGCGACAATACAAAACTGTGGTGCACTGGACCCCAGCGCTGATACTCCGACAGAGAGTCGCTGGGCGAATCAGACATGTAACACGTTAGTGGTGATGTTAGCCCGTTCGGGGCTAATTGTGCTACTGTAACTGTAAACTCCACGGCGATGATACAAAACCAGACATAAAATAATAAATATAAAGCAAAATGTAAACAATTATGGCTGTCTATATGATCTTATTGTTCTGTCTTTATATATTTTTTCTGTTGGAATATATTTTTACAATCTTTTATCTCATTGTAAAGAGAATTCCATAGTTTAACCCCCACCACTGATATGCACATTTGTTTTAAAGTTGTCCTTGAATACTGATGTTGGAAATGACCTTTTCTTCTATGCTCTTCCTTCTCAGAAGTGATGACAAACATTTTTTGTAAATTTGCTGGTAATGTTTTACTTTTAGCCTTAAACATGACACATACTGTCTGTAACTTTACTAGCTCCTGTAATTTCAATAAACCCAAATTAATAAATAATATGTTAGTGTGTTCTAAGTAATCTACTTTATGAATAATCCTTGTAGCTCTTTTCTGTAGTTGATACAGAGAAAGTTGCGGTGCACAAGGAATACAATTTGAAACGTCATTATACAACTAGACATGCTGAAGAGTATGCAAAATACCAGGGAGATGAGAGAGTAAACCGGGTTGCAAATTTTAAAACCAGTCTACTGAGGCAACAAGATTTCGTCAAGAAAGCAAGCGAAAAGAGCGATGCAGCAGTCAAAGCTAGCTACATGGTGAGTGAGATGGTTACTAGGGCGGGAAAGCCATTCAAAGAAGGTGAATTCATTAAAAAGTGCATGTTAGATTTTTTTAAAGAAATCTTTTCTTGCGGCCCAGCCTCACCCAGTTTCTGCATCCAGTGGCACCCAGGTAAATTGAGTTTGAGACCCCTGCACGAAAGGTTTCACAGTGACTGATAAAATTCTAAATTTAGTTGATGTTCAGATGAAAAGATTTTGGTGACACTTCTTTTTTTGACTGTTTTGGTGATGAGAATGTTTTGTTCATTTGTTAAAATCAGCACTATTGAAATTTTAGTTTGGTACTACAGACCATAGAGACACCATTTTGTTATTTGAATTTTATTAATTGGTGCTATTTATGTTGCTACAAAAAATGTTTGATTTGAATGTCATATGTCATGCCACTGTGTTATTTGGAATTGTATTTAATTTCAGATACATTTTGAACATACATGAATACAACCGTTTATTATAACCATATCATACCGCCGTCAAAGGAGTTTAACCCTCAATAGAGAAATAAAAAATGTTAACTGAGTAGTTGGGACCCATTGACTCAACAAACCACCTGTGGGTCCCGGGGACTCACTACATTGAAAACCTATCAACACTGTAGATAGATTTTGCGAAAATTAAGGCTTTAAATTAGTGATGGGACCAAATGTGCTGAGGCTTCGAGGCATGTGTCGAGTAATGGAGGGGACGTTTCTCCGAAACCTCGCTGCCCGCTTGTACCACGTGACCGTTTCGGGATGCGGTTCAGATTTGCCGGGGGATTCGACAACTCATAAACCGCCCAAGCTCCATTGAAAATGTGAGCTTTTGAGACTTGTGGTCATTGTGGAATATAGATAGAAAATAAAAATAGTTTTTTAAAAATGCCGCTAGAATCAAAGAAGGACGACAAACAGAATCCAAACGGCAAACTTGATGTCCATTTAATAAACATTAAATTGCCATGCCTAAAGAATAGCCTAAAACCAAAAATAAAAATGAACTAAATCTCCTCTGTTATGTCATTATCCAAGTTACATTATATTATGTCTCTATGCCATTTTCTCAAGGTAACAGAAAAACATACAACCTGCCCTATCATATGATTCTATCATGTTGGCAAAATACAAACACACAATATATGTACATATATAACACATAAAACATATTTTATCATACTTTGTTGATTTACTTAGGAAAACCATTTTGTCAAACATTTATTCTGATTCATTGTCATTTCGAAGAGCCATAATAGACGCAACATGTCAATGCGTCACACATTATGTGGTTAAGCTGCAGCTGTTTGTAATTATACATTTGACCAGTAGGTAGAGTCTTGTGCCGAAGCATGCATTGAAGCTTTGAGAAATTCTAGAACCAATTGGCTCAAGTGGTTCAATGTCTCATGAGGATTCATCTGATCAGCACTATTATTAAAAAGCATTACATTTGATGTTCATAGACATTGAAAAATGTATTTTCTTTTCTTCGTCTCTGGCTTTCAAACTGGATACAAGAGGTCTT
Source organism: Nerophis lumbriciformis (assembly GCF_033978685.3). Lineage (NCBI taxonomy): Eukaryota > Metazoa > Chordata > Actinopteri > Syngnathiformes > Syngnathidae > Nerophis > Nerophis lumbriciformis. The sequence continues at coordinate 29,292,334 of NC_084548.2, read as the reverse complement.
CTAATATCCAAAAGCGTGAAAAGCGCTGCCTCTTAGAGGACACTGCACTTGTACGACTAAATCAAACTGTGCCATTCTTTGGTCTCTGTAGGCGCGTAGTCCTTAACTCTGACACCATGTTATGTAAACAAGGAAGCTGAGCTTGTTTCATACACAACCCCTTCACACATAAGCTAACTTGGCTATCATTAGCAATTCTCCAGATGCACTTAAAGTGACCTATGTTTTTTTCACTGACATTCCCACAGTAAATGAAACAATAGGTATTTTAGCTGCCTAACACTCTATACATAACTTGGTATCTACTATACCCATTTTAAACAACTTAGAGGGTGTAAAATACAATCTATTTAAGATGTTAAATTGACTCAGCAGTTTTTGTTTCCATTAAAAGGGCTTATTGGCATTTTTACCAAAAATCCTTACATGACATCTAAAGTCAGTCATTAATTTCCGAACACGTGTCATTTGTATTTCTAGTATGATGTTAATTTATTATTTCATTAAACCTTTTAAACTATTTTTTTAATTGTTTCCTGATTAAAAAGTGTATTTTCCAGTTTTTGTGGCGATTAATATGCCGTACAAAAGGGCATGTTTACATGGCAAAAAAATATTGAGTAAAAAATAATTGTCTAATGAGGAAATGTAGTGTGGCTTTGCGACGGCTCCAAACTGGTGTTCAATGTGGCGCCCTGTAGTCACGCAAGGGGGTTTTGACCAATCATTTGGGATATCTTCTGAAACCGAGTTGTCCATACTCTCTATACACAGCTCTGTATGGAAGGCAGCTGAGTGAACCACTACACTAAGAATCAGTTGTAATTATTTCAAATGAAGCAGCTGTTGTGCATCTCGTCCACCAGATGGCGGCCGCAGAGTGCCTCAGATCAGCTTCTGCAACCTTCAATGGATTCAGAGCGCCTCTCTCCAACACTCAAGAGTGACCATATAAGTGAGGGAAGAACAGGTGTGCATTTTGTCTGTTCAATGTCTGCATATCACGAGAGACAACATACAACCTTAGAGCATGAAGTGGGGATTTGTTTGAAGTTGCAGGGCAAGTATCCATTTTGATGATGTCTTCAATAGTTTAATTGTTATTTTGTCCTTGTGGTTTAGAAGATCCTTGTTCAGATCTCAATTTCTAACATGTTCTAGTGCTGCAACGATTTATCGATTAATTCGATAAGAAAAAATATTTGATTCAAATTCAGTTGCTTTGATTATAACTAATACAATTTAATAAAATCCAGGTGTATGGAGTGGCAGGAACTTTAAACACAGACATAGTTTCCAGAGTGCATATGAGAGCGGTTGTGTGTAGGTGCCGTGATTTGTGTTGCGGCGAACAACGAAGAGTTCAAAATAAATACATATATATATATATATATATTTACACTATATTGCCGAAAGTATTTGGCCACCTGCCTTGACTCACATATGAACTTGAAGTGCCATCCCATTCCTAACCCATAGGGTTCAATATGATGTCGGTGCACCTTTTGCAGCTATTACAGCTTCAACTCTTCTGGGAAGGCTGTCCACTAGTTTGCGGAGTGTTTATAGGAATTTTCGACCATTCTTCTAAAAGCTTTTGGCAATATGTGTATGAATGTATATACACTACATACACCAAATACTTTTGGCAATATAGTGTATGTATATACAGTATATGATATTAATGCACTCATGTTAAAAGTGCAATTTCCAATGTTGATGATGTCCATTTATTAGAAAAAAGAATGAAGGTAATGGCAAGCAGAAAAATATATTTTCTAAAATGCACATTAAGGCTAAAGTGTGATTTCTCCAATTAGTGAAAAACTCTATAGATTTGTCGATTACTAAAATAATCTATAGCTACATTCCTAATATGTTATTGACACATTTAGATCTTGAAAAATAGAAGTTGATGTACAGGTTATCCCAAATACTGTGACATGATTTAAAATAGGAATATCTGAGTAAATACATGTCCAGGGCAAACCCTATAAAAATAAGTGGTATTAGTTTATTTCGAAATAATAGCGATTGGTAACAATTTTTTTCACTTCCTGTAACACAAACAAACCAATAAATAAATTGATAATAAGTTCACGTGACTATAAAGGAATAGACAGTTCTTAATACATTGTGATTCACCTAATTTCCTGAATATGTAATAGATGGTAGATTATGTCTCATTTATCAGAATTGTTCTTCCTTGTGCTTTGTAAACAGTTTGAGTTTGAACGGTTTCTTCAACGGGATCATATTACGGTAGTGCATTGTTCGACTTCTTTGCTTAATCTATTCCATAATTAAACTCCACATACTGATATGCTAAAGGTTGTAAGTGTTGTACGCAGCACATACACATATATTAAGTAACATTTTTCCCCAAGATTATATTTCTCTTCATTTGTTGTCTATGATTGTAGAAGACATACAAAAAAGTCATTTCCTTATAGCACATAGAAAAAAAGAAAAAATACACTACAAGTATAACATTAAAATTAGTCACAATTTTAAAAATCTTGTTTACATTTGAGTTCATTGGAATGAAAATTGGCTGTTTCTGACTAATATGGTGTCAAATGTTTTGGGACACCATGTACTATACTAAGAAAAAATGTACTGAGGCAATAAGACTAGGAAAAGATCAATGTAGATATTTGTCCCTACAGGTTTGCTCCGTAAAAGTGTATCAGTGGAGGCGCGGGACTCTCTTGCTGAGCTAAGAGGACACGTGCAAGATGGGAGCTTGACTTTCCCCTTGCCGGGACACAAAACATGGACAAGAGCTGATTATATGCAGGAGGTGAAGTTCAAAGGTTATTAATACCTTTTCTGTGCTCCAGTAAATATAAAGTATCTTGCTTCTTCTCAGTCTGCATCAGATAGCCATGCAGACTGTCCTGCTACAAACAAAGCATCTTATTCAAACAACTACAGACATTCCCCCTCCTCAATGGAAGCAACATCTAGTGGGGTAACGGACAACAGGAAGTCCTCCAAGGCAAATGAGGAACTGGGGGAGGAAGAGAGGAGGAAGTGGATGGCCTTCAGACAGAGAAAGAAAACCAGCAGGGTAGTTGGCCTGCATTCTGGTCGAAGGAAGCAACCCCAGTTGGAGCCAAGTGAGTTAAGCAAACTCTGCTTCTTACGTTCTTGCAACAATCGTCTCTTTAAGAAACTTAACGTTCCTTCCAGTCGTCTTATCGAGTGAGGAAGACGAGCAGGATGAAGGTGATGAGAGCAGCCAGATGGACAAAACCGGTCAGAATAAAATTCCTCATCAGTTTGCAGGAAGACACTCTCTCCCAAGGCGAGACGTGGTCTCAGAGCCGCCTTCCTTCCTGGAACTGGACTTTTTGTTGCTTCACTGCGGCCTGACACGTGCTGATGCCAACGGAAAGATGATGGTGACATGCCACGTTTCACTTTTACAGCACTTTAAAACCAGATTTCTTTCGGGAACAGGATATACACTCAATTAATTTTTTAAGCAATTAGAACCGGTGTGTCCTTTTGGGAACAAATGTGCACCTAATGACACATTGTGTCTTTGTGTCTAGATTACGTCAAGTGGAATCCTTCTACCTCTAAAAGGTACTAAACTTGAGATTTGTTTTCCCTACAACTGTGTGTTGCTAAGTGATGTGTCAGTGTCTGTCCAACAGGAAAAGAAGAAGGCGAGGTCAGTGTTGTGGCGTCACAGGTGCGAGGTTATGGTTTATGGGACGGTGATATAGTTCGAGGCGGGACTTTGCTTGATGAACTGGAAGGGCTGGCCCACTCGCTGCTCATTCTGTGGGTGACGGACGCTCAGGCCAACATGCTACAGCGAGAGATGGCTATCCTTCACAACTCTACTGCCAAAGGTTGTTAAAATTATAACCCACTTAAGTTTAAAATGTTATTTCAAACTGACAGTTCCACATTACAAGTTCTAAATATAGCAAGGCTTTTTGACCATTAAAGGCCACCACAGTGAATGGTCGGCAATGTAAGCTGATATTTTTTCTAGACCAGTGATCCTCAACAGGCGGACCGCGGTCCATGTCCGGACCCAGTGACGTGTCCGTCTGGACCCAGCACGAATTATAGTAAAAAAAAAAAAATATATATTTTTTTTAAATTATAATTATAATTATTATAAAAAAATATAATAATTGTATTCATCTGTGAGTTATCGCTAGCGCAAGTCAACGTTCTTTGTTGTTTTTAGTCAAATATCTCCACGTTTCGTTTACACTTCTCGTGTCTCACTCACTCCGTCTCTCTCTCTCTCTCTCTCTCTCTCTCTCTCTCTCTCTCTCTCTCTCTCTCTCTCTCTCAGAGAGAGAGACGGAGTGAGAGCGAGAGAACGCCACTCTGATTGGCTGATTCCGGGGTATGGGTTGTCATCTCTGTCACAACGACGCGCTGATAGGCTGTTACCACCTGGGTCATACACATGTGCAGTGCACAGTGCATGGAACCTTACGCTGCAGGCACACAGTTGTCTCGTATCGCTACTTCGCTAACTGTTCACTCGTCAGTCACTGAATGTCAATCAAATCACAATGGCATGCTCCAAGTTGGCTCAGGCTGGTAAAAGAAAGGTGGACAGGGAAAACCGACGTTTCAAGGAAGAATGGACAGAGCAATATGTTTCATCCTACCTACTGCAAGTACCAGACCAATGTGTCTAATATGCAACAGTACTGTTGCTCTGGTGAAAAGTGAAAATCTGAAACGTCACTATCTGAAAGAGCACCGCGAATTTGAAGAGACATTTCCTCATGATTCAGAGCTAAGAAAAAAAGAAATCACGAGGCTGAAAAAGTCATATGAAACATCAAGCAAGATTTTTGTTAAATCTATGACACAACAACAAATAGCAACAGAGCAGTAACGTGCGGTGAGGTTGATGGCTGGTGAGGCACTGACTTCATCACAGTCAGATTTACAAACATATGAACCCTAAAGAGTATCTTATTCACCATTTGATTGGCAGCAGTTAACGGGTTATGTTTAAAAGCTCATACCAGCATTCTTCCCTGCTTGGCACTCAGCATCAAGGGTTGGAATTGGGGGTTAAATCACCAAAAATGATTCCCGGGCGCAGCGCCACTGGTGCCCACTGCTCCCCTCACCTCCCAGGGGGTGATCAAGGGATGGGTCAAATGCAGAGGACACATTTTTTCAAAGTTCTTATTTATTTTTGTTTCAAAGAAAATATTTCATGTATTTTATTGGATATTTATTTTATTTTTGTTAATTTTAAGAAAATGTTAAACTACCTACCTCCTGCTACTATATAAGCTTGACCGATAATAAACGGACCCAGCCTGTTTAAAAAAAAATAATTTGTGGACCTTCAAGATTTGTACTTGAGGACCCCTGTTCTAGACCCTACTTTGTGAAAGATATACATTAAAACCATTGTTTCTATTCCAAACCTTATTTGTGTCACACAACTACTTAAACTGGATTCAAAAGAAAAACAGAGGAGCAGCAGGGGCACAGCTAACAACACATATAATGTACATACATACATGTTTTACCCGCCTGGTTCGGTCCCTGCATTTCTTTTCCGGCCGGGACTCGAACCTGGCTACTGAGCTAAATAAAAGTCTGAGCTTTCAACCTGGTAACCAGCACTGCTTTTGAGGTTGTCAGGGAGTAAGTTTTATCAACGTACAAGTGGACCAGCCACACTGGCTGGCCTCCGTTACACATGCAATGCTGTACATATATACATCCAGTCTAAAACAAGTATTTTTAAGGAAGACATTTTTCTTCTTGGGTTAAAAGAACGTTTTAGAAAGAATTGCATGAAAATTACTGCTTTTACTAATCAAATATATGAGCGGTAGAGATGGCCTTTATACCGATATGCCAGTACTGTCCAGCATATGATTTACAATACCGTTAATAATTTCTAACATTTTGTCTCAACAAAATAGTCATCAAATATAAAGTGTCATATTTGAAAATGTCGATAACATGTATAAATGCCGCAAGAAAAAAAACAAAAGTGTACACACACATATATATATATATATATATATATATATATATATATATATATATATATATATATCGATGTCCGATAATGGCTTTTTGCCGATATTCCGATATTGTCCAACTCTGTAATTACCGATACCGATATCAACCGATACCGATATATACAGTCGTGGAATTAACACATTATTATGCCTAATTTGGACAACCAGGTATGGTGAAGATAAGGTCCTTTTAAAAAAAAAAAAAAAAAAAAAAATAAGATAAATAAATTAAAAACATTTTCTTGAATAAAAAAGAAAGCAAAACAATATAAAAACAGTTACATAGAAACTAGTAATTAATGAAAATGAGTAAAATTAACTGTTAAAGGTTAGTACTATTAGTGGACCAGCAGCACGCACGATCATGTGTGCTTACGGACTGTATCCCTTGCAGACTGTATTGATATATATTGATATATAATGTAGGAACCAGAATATTAATAACAGAAAGAAACAACCCTTTTGTGTGAATTGTAAGTGTATCTTGTGTTTTTTATGTTGATTTAATAAAAAAAAAAACCAAAAAAACCGATACCGATAATAAAAAAACAGATACCGATAATTTCCGATATTACATTTTTTAAAGCATTTATCGGCCGATAATATCGGCAGGCCGATATTATTGGACATCTCTAATATATATCTATGTATGTATGTATATATATATATATATATATATATATATATATATATATGTATATATATATATATGTATGTATGTATATATATATATGTATATATATATATGTATGTATGTATGTATGTATGTATATATATATGTATATATATGTATGTATGTATGTATGTATGTATGTATGTATGTATATATATATATATATGTATATATATATATATATATATATGTATATATATATATATATGTATATGTGTATATATATATATATATGTATGTATATATATATATGTATGTATATATATATTATATATACACACACATATATTAGTGTATATATATATATATATATGTATATATATATATATATATATATATATTTTTCTTTTCTTTTTTTTTTAAAGATTTTGCAATACAGGAAGGTAACACTTAATCTTCCAGGTGATATAAGTGCTGCCATCTGCCAATCATGTTTACAAAAAGTAAAGTAAACAAAGAACTATGTTAACACGCCAGAATGTACCCTGGATACCAGGATCAAAAGGGTCTCTGACTCAGAAACAGCTGACAACAACTGCTTTGTTTTATCATTAGTTGCATTTCTATCAAAATGCATCGCTTTTATGTTAGTTCTTTCGAAAAAATGTATTAAGTTGGGTCAAGTATTTTCTTGTTTGAGCTTGTTGAATGAAAACACATCCATCCAGCAATTGATTGTTTTAAGTCATATTTAGGACATGTCTATTAGCCCTTGTGGAGATCTACACAACACTCAGTGTCTTTTTCATTTGTTTTATATTCAATATAAAAAGTGAAGAATGTTTCTTCCTGCAGGTCCAGCCTGCTTCATCCTGCTGCTGGTGATGACAGAGCAGCTTTCTGAGCTGCAGGCTGCACTGCTGGCTTCTATGTTGGAGATGACGGACTTCAGGGAGGGCCGCGCTTCTTCAGCAGAGCAGCCGACCTCTCCCCTGGACTGGAGTGATGGACAGTTGCTCCTTCAGAGCTGTCCGCCACCCTTGGATGAGCACCTCCTCGATCTGCTGGGCCAGTTGCCAGTAAGACTAACTTGTCAGGGGAAAATGCAAGAGGAGGTCCACCTCCTTCATGTGAGATCCTGTTTGTGTTCCAGGAGGTGTCTAGTACGTCGGCAAGACAAGGCATAAAACAGTCATCTGCTCTGCCATTTGCCAGCAGGTAAAACGCATAACTGCCAGTTGTTGGAGCATCTGTATGACGTTGTTTGGTGGGCAGGTTGATTCAGTATCCAGCAGCGCCGTCCAGAGGCCGTATCACAGTAACTAAAGAAGACTTGTCCTGTCTGGAAAGAGGCGAATTCCTGAATGATGTCATCATCGACTTTTACCTCAAGTGGGTCAAAAAGAAGTGTCAGTCATTGGAGGTATTGATGGCTCCACTGACTGTTGTCTTCTTGCAGGTTCCTCCTCCTGGAGGGTGGAGGCTGTGCCGTGGCAGAGCGCAGTCACATCTTCAGCAGTTTCTTCTTCAAACAGCTCAGCAGACGGCAAGTCGCTGATGAAAGGGTCGCTGCTTTCCAGTGAGAATACTTGATGGTGTGTCTTATAAGGAAATTAAAATGTTATAATCAAAGATTCTTTTGTCAGAGATCCATACATGAGACACCAGCGTGTGAAGACGTGGACTCGCCATGTGGACATTTTCAACAAAGACTTCTTATTTGTGCCCATTAATCAGGAGTAAGAAACAATTCATTTGAAATCATTCTTTCTCCTCGTGCCTGACCTCTCACTTTCTGCAGCGCACACTGGTTCCTGGCGGTGGTTTGTTTCCCAGGTCAGGATGGTGTCCATTATGAGCAGCAAACAAGTAAGCTCATTTTCACGGGATATGCCGTTACACCCAATAATGCAGCAGCAAGGCACTTTGATGTATCATCTCTCTTAGGTACATCCAGGCTTGTCAGTCTGAGATCAGAGCAGCCGCCGGTAAATACATATAAAAGAAATCATCATTGCTGGTAGCAGAAAGCCAAGCAAAGGCTAGCAAGCCCAAAAGCATTTGCATGTTTGGGGAGCAAAAATGTGTGTCTGTTTTGCAGGCGTGTACACAGCAAGGCTGCACGAGGAACACTGTGTTGACACGGTGAGTCGTCTCGCATGGATCGCCTCTGTGTGACCACTTTTTTTAGCTGGTTTCCTCTCCTGCTGCAGGCCGTGTATCCTGGTCATGGACTCTCTGAAACTACTGCATCATGAACATGTTTGCAAGCTTCTGAGAGAGTGAGTGTTTACTTTCAGAACATTTTCTTATGCCAGTCACAAAAGTGCTCAACAGGCAAGTGTGTGCAGTTACCTGCAGGTGGAGTGGGAGGAGCGTAGGGAGCTGCATCGTGTCTTCTCCTCAGACAACATGCACAACTGCAGCTGCATCGTCCCACAGCAGGACAACAGCACCGACTGCGGTCTGTATCTGTTGCAGTACGTGGAGAGCTTCCTTCAGGTGATGCACAGCAACATTTCTAGCTGAAGCAATAAAATTACCATTAATGACATGTACAGTAGTTCATATGGCTGACTTGACTACAAACAGATTTACACAAGTCAATTTGCTGCAGGCCTCTTTAGCAAGCCAACATGTTGTATTTTGTAGGAGACAATATACACAATGGCACATTAATTACATCTCATTGAATTCCCAGAACCCTGTGGTGCACTTTGACCTCCCTCCACATTTGGTTAACTGGTTTCCACGACATCGTGTGCGACAGAAACGTGAGGAGATCCGATCCTTGATCATGAGGCTACACAAAAGTCAGTCACAAGCCTAAACTTATCTGATGATTCACTGTATAGTGTTGGTCTTCTTTGCCTTAATGTTCTTTTATTTATTCATCTTCACACTCAATAAAGTCTCAATCAGTCATATTGTGTTTGGAATCCTTTCACTTCTCTAAAATAAGACACATATATCATCAGATCAACAAATAATTTTATGTAAAGCCTTAATGCTTCTACTTTCTTTGTTATCATACTATTATTGTCTATTGTGAGCGAACTGTGGTGCTGAGTTTCCCCCAGAGATCAATGAAGTACTTTCTATTGTATTCTATTCTATTCTATTTTTGTGAGTGAAAGTATCGTGATTATATGTATTCTTGTCACCATATGTTTCAAATATATTTTGTTTTCTGTCTGGAGTTTTGATTTGTCAGTTGAGGTCAAAGGTCACAATAACACAAGTGTGTTTATATGTGTGTTGACGAGCAGTCATCTGAAAGCTGGTGAGAAGGATCAGATGATTAGAAAGTAGATTGTGTCTTCTTAAACCATACAGTCAATGTTTTGTATTTTAGTTAAAGCACCAATGATTGTCACACACACACTAGGTGTGGCGAAATTATTTTCTGCATTTGACCCATCCCCTTGTTCACCCCCTGGGAGGTGAGGGGAGCAGTGGGTGGTGGTCGCGCCCGGGAATCATTTTTGGTGATTTAACCCCCAATTCCAACCCTTGATGCTGAGTGCCAAGCACGGCGGTAGTGGGTTCCATTTTTATAGTCTTTGGTATGACTTGGCCGGGGTTTGAACTCACAACCTACGGATCTCAGGGCGGACACTCTAACCACCAGGCCACTGAGTAGGGACGAGGGTTGATGCTGACATGTTCAATCATGTAATGTCTGATATCCAACCGCCATGGTCAGACATTTAATATGAATACTCCAAGGTTATGGTCCCAGCAGGTTCCGAGTTCGAGGTCCTGATGCTGTCGTAGCCTCATCTAATCTGCGCAATGGGAGGGAAAGATTAACGGCTTTGTATCCCTGACTCCAAAAATAATCTTTGTCCTTAAAATACTGATCCTGATTGGCTGCGTCCAGTGGACTTCAAAGTAAAACAAGCGCCACGGGGGACGCTGAGTATTTATGCTGTGATCTTTAGGCAAGCTGACCAGAAGACGTGATTTTGCATCCTGCCGTCTATTAATCTGATTATCCAATAAAAGATGTCCGCATTTGTTGATGTGTGGAGGAGGGGGAAGCTGGAATCACATTTACGTTCTTTCTAGGGGTTAGGTCATGGAAATAGTTTAGAAATGTACTTTCTTCAACTATTTTACTGTACAGTATTTACAATTGACTTTATTTCAAATGTGACACACATTAGGAAACACTAATTTGAAGATGAAGATGATAGTGGTAAAACTGAATGACCATAAATAACATTTCCTAATTGTAAATGGTAATTATAGGAAGCAGACATTCCATCTGTCATTGCTGAGCTTTGGGGAAGGGTTAGGATTCTTGTTACCATAATATGTTCCCTTTTGTAATTAACATTTTGCAAATAAAGTAAAGCATCACCACTACTAGTGTTAAACACAGAAGAGAAAATTAATTACACATGTGGAAAATGAACATGTACTTTGTGAGTAAATTAATCCTATAATAGACATAATGAAGAAAGTTGATAGTAGTAAAATGTGTGCTTTGTTTGATACAAGAGAACTGCACCAAACCCTGGTCAAGTAAATAATGTTTGCCCACTGACACTCATCCAACCCAACGGCTTAGCAAATAGGATTAAAGTGCCCATCTGCTCACCTGAGATGAAGCCACCCGGCAGGTTCCGTTCAGCCACGACGTCACCAAAGGCTGTCTGGACAAGTGTGCAGGAACCTCCACATGAGCTGAGGACGTGAGCTGCGGTGTTGGTTCCAAATGGCGGGAAAGCGTAGCCAGTTGTGGATCTGGACGATAGGAACGTTGCTGATGTGTGTCTGCGTCAACATGGATACAGGTCTGGAAATGTTCACTCACCTGTGTTCTCTCCTGCATTGACCTCTCACCTCATAACCCGCAGGTGAGCAGACAAAGAATTCTTCTGAAGATCTACAGCTTCTATTCAGACATCACGGATCTCTGGCTCGCAGAAAAAGAAACCTCCTGTTCCCCAGCGGGGTGAAACTTTGCAGTCTGGAGACAATGGACCAAGCGGTCTCCAACCACCTTAACTATTTTCACCTCAGAGGTTTGTCTTTGAACATTTGGCCTTAAATGCTGGAGTAGCTGTCTCAAAACACTTTGCAAATTAAATGCTGCACATGCAGTCCATGGCAGGGGGGTCGGAGATCTTGCAGTCATTGCTAAAACCTCCAACATGGCTCACACACGTCTGCTTACCTCCACCTTTTTCTGCTTTGTTTCAGTGTGTCAGGAGACTGTGTGGGAGGCCTTCAAGATATTCTGGGACCAGCTGCCAGAACGTGATCAGTACCAGGACTGGGTTAGCCGCTGCATAGACGGCTCCATCAGCATCACAGATATTGGCGGGTTCTTCAGTCAATCGGAGGAGCACATAAGCCTCATTAGAAGTGTGAGTGTTCATTGTTTTTCTCCTTTACATTGTCTACAAGTTTCAAAGATAGCTTTTCATGTCTCTTTCAGAGAGTTGGCATGGCAACACCCCTGAGCAGGTCAGTGTACATGTCATGTTAATACTGAGCCATGCGCTTTTTACATGCTCTCAGTGCTTGTATTTAGACTCTCACAAAGCAATAAGGAATTATAGGATAGGATAGCATAGACTTTATTCATCCCACAATGTATACATTTTGTGATTGCATTGCAGATGTACACACAATAATAAAATAAGTAACATATATTGAAAAACTATGAAAAAACAAATAAGTAATAATATTACTACATATTGCACACTAAATGATTACACTATGTACACATAATAAAAACACTATCGTTACGGAGCTACTCAGGAACTCCATATTTGCGTGCATAAAAGAGGACTTGGATGCACAGTATAGAGTAGTCAGTGTATAGCCATATATATACTATATATATATATATATATATATTTATATATATATATACATGTATATATATATATATATATATACATATATATTGTCAACACACAAACATTATTGTGTAAAAATGTGCAACACAAGTGAGTACAGTCACAAATAGTGTGGTTGGTGTGACTATGTAATGTGAGCACCATTGTTTTCTGGCACTGCTTTAATCCTCTTGGGCATGGAATTGAGCAGAGCTACAGGTTGTTACTGGAATCTTCTTCCACTCCTCCATGATGACATCACTGCTGGATGTTATATTCCTTCCTTTCTTCCTGCCCTTGTCATCTTGGAGGTGTGTTTGGACACCTTATCATGATGAAAAACTACACACTTGTGTAGCCAGATATTTACACAATAATAGCTGTGTATCAAATAAGTTTAACTCTATGCTGCTACAAAGACTACTCAAAGGTATATCCTAGTTTATTTGCTATACTATTGACATACAGTAGTGTAATAAAATGATTCCTTGAATGCAAGGGGTGTAATGGCTCCTGTATCCAAACTGGACATACGACAAGTGCTGGAATGTACTTTATTGGCTGTTAGCATTGCATCCAGGCCAGACCGGCCACGTACTTATCCCCCCATTTGTTAAAATCATGTAGACACTCATGTAGCTATTTTAGGGGTTAGGGTTAGTTTAACGATTACGTTATGGGTTAAATTGAAATAGGTTGTTAAGTTTAACAGTTGAGAACACATAATGAGATACTGATGAAAAACACATTACTGTGTAAATTTTGTCTTCGGTTTCTGTCAAGACCAGACTAAAAGCTATTGTCTTGCATAGCCTCGTTTTCCTCTTCCAGGGATTTTCCAAATTAGTATAAACCTCACCAAGGTGTATGGTGGCCTTTAAGGGTGAAATTGTGTTTTGTCAAAGTGCTCCATTGTAGATTTATAACAGTCTGCAATGTTGTCAGTCATAAAAAGTGTGTTTCCGTTCTTACACTACCAACACACTACCTTCTGTATGTCTGTCTCTGTTTTCATTAAAAATGCAAATGCTAAAATTTCAAAATACAAGGTGCTGTATGCCTAACATTCATAGGCTGATGCTCTAAAATAGTCTTGGCTGACAATATGTAACTTTTGTCTTAAGTATGATGGACGGCTCCACATTTGACAAAAATGTTTGCTATGTTGTTGTTGATGAAACGTGTGTTGTGTGTTCTCAACTGCTACAGTGCTCCAATCAGCTCAGGCCTACCTTTGTGCAGGTATACTATCTCCAAATATTAATCCGACTGTACCTCTTTTTCTTTGTAGTTTTATTGATTTGAAAATATTTTTTACCCAACTGATCAAGGATTTGTTTCTTGTGTTTGTACTTTTTTTGTGTCCTTCAGTTCTGAAAATTCAGCAGGGGCCAATACTGGAGGACTTCTAACCAGCGCTCAGCCAGGTAAATTGTCACCTGGTATTAAAGGGATCCTTTTATGCAAAACCGACTTTTCTTACCCGTTGGTGCCTGTTCTTGTCTTATTTGGATTACCATAAATCCCAAAAATGTCAAATCCAACCACTGAGGCATGGAATTTTTTTTTATAAAACAATCTTACCTTATTTAAAACTTGCTTTAAACAAGCTGTTTAGAATCTGAGACTTTAGTGACACATTTTTAATATTTTAGTATTCAGTCATTAAAACGAAAGGTGATGAGATGATTGGTGACCATGTTGTGATAAAGTGAAAGTATTCCACACTGGTCACGAGAGCTGTGGAGACGAGAGGTGTAGAATGGTACTTACAGGTTTGAGATCTGTTTCTGCTGTCACTCACCTTCCACCCCATTTGGTCTTATCTGAGCAAGCTGTGGGTGCTGGGAATCCCAGAATAGCATATTAAGCCTATTTACAGGCCACAGCCTGGTCAATGGAGGACCAGCCGCTGAGGTGTTCCCGAGCTTACTGCTGGACGAGTATCAGGGTCATTGCACCCACATGGGCGCGCTGACGCACTAGGTCTGGGGTTTGTTCAAAAAATGGTCTTGGAGCTGTCCGAAGTTTAGATGAGAACTACAGTATGACGTCTCTGTGTTATGATTGTGCTTTTAAGAAGAACAAGATTTATCTTAACTTTATGAAAGTAATTAACATATATTTTATGTTTCACTGGAATGTTCCAGGTGAAGAGAGCTCCCCCTCTGTCTTTGAAGAAGAATTAACAGAGATTCCTGTGGATTTCCCCTCTGACCCGGCAGTCACTGCTGTGCCAGACAAGCCGAGAGGCTGTGGCTCTAATGCCACAGGTCAGTCTGACGGCACCACAACAGTGGTAAAGTTAATCTCTAAGCCGACTCCCCAGGACATGACTGTCCCACAAGAGGACAGTTCTGCCAGGGTCACCTCCTTTAATGAGGAAGGTTCCCCCGAGAGCTTTGATCAGCCAGATGTCGTGACTGAAGAACTTGAAAGTGCTGCAACTTTTACCCATATTGGAAAAGAAGATGGTTTGTCCCAGACTTTAGTACTCACTACTAAAGAAGAAACTAGCCACAACATAGAGACGGGTGAAATTCCCATTGTAGAGGCAACTGTGATGTCTGATCATAGTGGAGTGACCACTCACCCTGTAGATGAAGCTATTCCCTCACATGTTGTAAAGGACCACATAGAGGTGACTGATATGGCGGAAGAAGCAGTTCAGTCACTTGAAGTGGAAACAACAACACTAAAGAATGCAAAAGAAGAGGCCCCAAACAAAGGAGCATCAGTGGAAGACTCACCCAAATCCATCAAGGAGACAGCTCTGAAGCAAGATGAAACTCCTCTTGAGGATACAGGAAAACTGGAGGAAACCACAGCTGAAGCAGCCATTGTACCAGCAGGGGCAGAGGTTGTCAAAGACACAGAAGAAGCACAACTGTCACCTGATATAGAGCTTGTAGAGGAAATTGACCCATTGGAAATAGCAACACAAGAGGTCAAATATGTAGACCCTGTTAGTGACAATAAACTAGAACCACACAGAACCCACCTTGACTTGCCAATTGTCGACAAGACATCTGAAGCTTCTATGGTTGAAACTACAGAAGAGAGAGGTGAGGCAGTACAGGTTACAGTAGAGTCCACATCAGAAGGTTCTGAAACTGAAATTCCAATAGAAGAAAACATTGAAGAAGCACATCCAGAGTCATATGATGACACTACAGATTTAATTGTAGATGGATCGGATGTATTACTGGCAGGGACTGAATCAGAGGAACCTAAAGTAATGTTGAACCTTAATGATGAATCTGAGGTGGGTAATCCATCAGAAGAAACCAGTTCCTCACCTTTAGGTGATAATACAAGCAAAACGAAACTATTTTCTCTGGGAGATGGGGTTACCGAACAACTTGTCCCAATTGTATCACCTGAGGATCATGTCACCCCACTTGAAGAAAGCGCCCAGACAACTCCAACAGGACTTCTCTCTGACAAAATCCAACTCATCTATACAGATGTTACAGCAAGATACAGGATACATACAGAGGCGCCTGTCCATGAAACAGTCAGCATAGCAACAGGTGATGCCACCACAAGGTACATTGTCGAGTACAATAATGGCAACTACCCAGATCCCACCGAGAGCGCCCTGAAGGCTCATGACAACTTGTTAGATTTCCCCTTTCAGGAGCAGCAGAATGTGGTGAGTTATTTGCATTCCAGAGGTTTCTTCTACAACACCATTTTTTATTTTTATTTGTGCACATTCAGCTGGGTAATGAAATCGACAACACCTTCCTGAGGCCACTTAAGGATCAAATTGTGGAGCTGAGCATTACACTGAAAGAAGAAACCTACAACAATGCTCTCAGAGACCCGAGTAGCTTCCAATACCAGCAGCTTGTCCGACACTTCACCCGCAAGGTACTATAATATGCAACCCATAATGATGATCAATTGTTCTTCAGACATAAACAATCGCAACTTTGTTTCTTTGTCTAGATTGGTGATGTGTTTGAGAAAGTGCCAGGCTTCAAAAATGCCTTTGTGATTGATTTCAGGTACACAATTGTTAGAGTAGGATTAAATCACCAATATACTTGTTGAGACATTTTTTTAATTTATGTTTATCTTTTATTTATGATGTCAGGCCTCAGAAAGACCTGGGGCGGTAAGTCTGCGTCCTTTTAGAACTTAGACAGATGCACTTATATGAAGAAAAGAGTCACAGAACAGATTCATTTTAAGTATTTTTGTCTTTTCAGGGGTCTGGTTGTTCATGTCCACTATGCCATCACTTTGGAGGTGGACAGTGGTGGCATCTCGAAGGAGACATTTGATTTCATCACGCTGCAGAACAACCTGGTGGAGAAGAATTACCCTGTCGCTGCCGAGCAGCCAACTGTTGTATATACCATCACCGACTTCCGCAACTACATTACAGAAGCACTGCGCAAAGATAACTTCCTGACCAACAGCAGCCTGGGGACACTCTCTAACCCGCTTTTGACAGAGAACGGTAACTAGACGCTGATTCACGAGCAGTTTTATTTCTTAAAAACAAGAGAAGAGCAGTCTCATTGTCTCTTTTGTTACTTGCGCCCTTTAGCTGACAATTGGTTGCCTTCAGGGAATCCTACTAGTCGACCACCTGACACCTTTGATAACATGGTGAGCTTCAAACACAACTTTTTGTCATCAATTGTCCTCACTGCTGATTAATTTGTGCTAATCACCTTGGACAGGATAATGTCCTTGCTGCAGAGAGGCCACCGGATGCAACAAGTCCGGGGATGGAAAGCAGTGATATTTTATTGAAGAAAGATGACTTCCTTTTTGACTCGTTTGACTCATGGAAAGGCACAAACATTGGAGC
>NC_084548.2:29240000-29270000 GCF_033978685.3 Nerophis lumbriciformis | reverse complement strand
ACCACACATTAGCACAGACCCTCGGTTCTCTACCACTCATGCACCTGTATTTTCACCCAAGGGCACCTTAACCGTTGAGTTGTCTGTGCAAACAGTGGAAACGTCCGGCATGTACGAGGAGTTTCATTTGACTCAGGCACATCACAATTTCGTGGCAGTCACAAGAACTCCTCACTCGCAGACGTGGACTCATGAGCACCCAGTCATTGTAACTCGACAACATGACGACACTATACAAGAGCCAGTATTTGAAGAAGTACAACCAGTCACAGTCAAAGAATCACACTTTGATGCTATCACACTACAATGGCCTGATGGAGAGTTTCTACCTGAAGAACCAAATTTGTCACTTCCAGAAATCCACCATGATGAGGTTGAGGTGATAGAGGAGCAACTCGAACTTTCCGAACCAACAAAACCAATACCTGGGACCCTTGAAGATGACTTGGTTGTGGATGAAATATTAGCAGTTACAACTGCTGCCTCTGTGCCTGTCACCACTTTGTCTTCCCTTAGTTCAGACCCCAACCCCATTGCCCTTTCTCCTGAAAAAGACTCGCCCTTTACACGAGTGTCAGACTCTGCCCCTGAAGATGAGGACTCGCTTCAGTCAGAACACCCAAATTATGACCATAGTTTATCAAGCACAATGTCTTCAAAAGTCAGTGAAACAAAAAGTCATTCATCAGACAAAGATTCCAGCACAAGCTTGGAGGTCTTAAAAACACAGGAAATTCCCCATAGTACAAAAGCAAGCAAAATTCAGCCAATCAAAGATAACAAAGATGTGCCAGGTATTGATGTCAGCCTTGACATGTTCCAGTATGGAGGCATGGTGACAGAAGGTGACAGCAGTGGTTATTCTAGTGAGGTGCAGGGCTCAGAATTGGACGCAATGGCATTGCCAACTAAGCCAGTTCAAGCCTTGACTGTGTTCTTCAGACTCCGAGTGACAAACATGGCATTCTCCATGGACCTCTTTAACAAGAGTTCCCCTGAATACAAGGCACTCGAGCAACGATTTCTACAACTGGTGAGAAATTGGACGATTGCAAAGCAGATTAAACATCTTAGACAAGAATAACATGCTATGTGTTACTTTGTCTTCATTTCAGCTTGTTCCGCACTTGCAGTCCAACCTGAACAACTTTCAGAACCTGGAGATCCTCAACTTCAGAAATGGCAGTATTGTGGTCAACAGCCGTATGAGGTTTGACAAACCGGTTTCCCGAGGGGTTGCCAACGTTGTCTTCCTCATTCTTGAGGACTTCGCTAACACGGCCTATCAGACCATGAACCTCGCCATTGACAAGTATTCACTGGATGTCGAATCAGGTAGGACCAAAATTAAACATTAAATTATTAAAATTATTAAAATACCAATACTATTTTAAGTTATTCCTAGCTATCGGCAGCACGATGGAACAGTGGTTAGTGCTTGTGCCTCACAATAAGAAAAGGTCCTGGGTTTGATTCCCGGGCTCTGGGTCTTTATGTGTGGAGATTTGCATGTTCTCCCCGTGACTGTGTGGGTTTCTTTCGGCTACTCCAGCTTCCTTCCACCTCCAAAGACATGCACCTGGGGATAGGTTGACTAGCAACACGGTATCACAATGTGACTGTTGAAACTAATATATCCTAACTAAGACTTGGATGAGCAATAGTGAGGAAGTAGTAAGAATTCTCAGAACTTTTGGTTACTGAAATTTTGAATTCAGAAAATAGCCCAGAATGCTTGCCCTGAATGAGAGAAATATTTTGACTATAGTATGGTTTACATCAGGTGAGAAATGTTGAAGTAGTAAACATGTAGATATGCACTATTTACCGTGATATAAATGACTAAAACCCAAACATCTAACAGTTAGTTTGCTAGCACTTGACATGCTAGCAAGATAGCATGGGGTACCCAAATATGTTAAGCAGATCTACAGAGATATGCTATGTAGTTGAATAATATTTAACATGAGGAGAAAGGCGATGCTAACACCCACCAAACTATTCTTGCATGTAACAAGATATCATTGAGTAAAAAACGTGCTAAAAGTATTGTAAGAGCCAAAGCTTTCTACGGCTGTAATGGTTTGAACTAGTTGACATGTGGATGTAGTAAGAGATGTCAAATAATCTTGATTTAATTGATGTGTTGGTCAATTCATTGACCACACACCTCCTGGTTGGAGGATAAAGTGTGCTGTGGTATTGGGTTTGTGCATTTTGGAGTTTTGGGATGGGATCGCCTGTCGAGGTGGACGTGCGTTAAGTCTCGTCCTTAAGACTTTGCATGGGAGTCTGATGTCGTTAAGTTTTTGTGATTAGGTTACAGAGGCGGACCCAGGTTTGAATTGTGTAACTATTGATTTGAGTCTGTGATTTTTGTATGTACGTTAGAAATAAACTAAAACCAATTTCAATGGGACATTCTGTTACATAAGAATGTGGAATGTGGCACTTTTTGAATGTAGAAATTGTTATCAAAATGTCGTGTTGAGTACATGTTTTTTGACACTCAAAGCATTTGATTTGGCTTAGAAATGTTAAATTAAAGAAAAGTTATTTCTTCTTCTTTTTTCTTTTTAGGGTCTTTGTTTTTCAAAGTCAACTTCCTGTTTGATTGTTAAAACCTATGGCAGTTATTTGCTGTAAATGGGCATGTTCCAGGGGAGGCGTGAGGAATTAAAAATAAAAATTTGGAAAATTTTGTTACTCTAAAAGGGGCCGTTTGTAACTTGCTCAAAGTTGTAGTTTTAAAACAAAAAATATAACAAAAAACACCATCGACAGCTTATGTTATACCATTAGTGGTATAACAAATGATTCCCGGGCGCGGCCACCGCTGCTGCCCACTGCTCCCCTCACCTCCCAGGGGGTGATCAAGGGTGATGGGTCAAATGCAGAGAATAATCTCGCCACACCTAGTGTGTGTGTGACAATCATTGGTACTTTAACTTTAACTTTAACTTTTAACAGAACACATATATTTTTTAAATTGCTATATTTTTCAGATAACTACCGGTAAATATATTGAATAAAAATTGCTTGTCGGTCAGAAGAATTTATCTGACATTCAGGCTTGTCTCATACAACACGCACACAAAAGCAGTCAATGAGAAGCAACAAACAATTTGCAGCCATGTTGTTTTTTCGAGTCTATACATTTAATGATAGCCAACAGTAGTAGCTAAACTTTGCCAAATTGCTATCATTATCTAACAACACACAAAAATAATGTAAACATAGTAAATATTCTCAAGGTCAAAGGGAATTTGTGTTGTATACGCAATTAGAGAAAAAACAAGTTTTTGGAAAGTGGAAAATTGTTAGCCTATATGTCCCAAATTAATGAATGTTTTGACAGCAGAATTTGTTAAGAAATTACAAAGTGTTTTCATTCATTCCAATGGGAATTTGTTTTGGGAAAATTCGGAATTTTGAAAAGTGGAAAATGTTTTGGCTGAAAGTCATTTTGACGTTTGAATGTTGTAAATCATTTCAGATGTGGGATTTGCAAAATGTATTTTTAAATTAAATCGTATGCAACACTTTCACTTTTGTTGCCATGGTAAGATGGAATATTATGAACTGTATAAACCACACTAAATGCCATTAAAACAAATCTTCTGATGTAACGTGGGGTTTTCTTCCAAATGGACTGCATTGCTTTGCAGTAAGCACTCTCGTTGGCTGCTTTGCTCTTCAGCATTCACACGTTAATTTCTTGAGACTAAATTGGACAAACTATGAACTATGCAAACATTGCATTTTTTTACACACAAAAAGCACGTCAAACAAACTATGTACGCAAGCATTGCATTTTTTTTACACACAAAAAGCATGTCAAAGTAAAGCTCTCATTTTTTAAATTTTTTAAATTTTGGTGTGAAAAACCCTCAGAGGACAAACCAAAAGCCTGTATTCAATAAGGTTGAATTTGACTTGTGTACTTCGTATTTTTCATGCTGATTGTCTGTTTGCGTACTGCTGTTAATTCTATGAGTGAGCAATAGGCTCTGAGATGCTATAAAAGCTGTCATGGATCAGTTAATCCGTCTGGGAATAACGTGAGTGACTAATGCTGGTAAGACACCTTCTTGTTGACGTCTGTTGCACTTCTGTTACTGCCTGTTCTTACTTCAAAAGTTATTCTAGAACACACAACAAGAAATATGTAAAACAAAGCATATACATCTAGAGCCATCATTTTGTGTTTTGTGTCCAGGCGACAAAGCCGACCCCTGTAAGTTCCAGGCATGTAACGCCTTCTCACAGTGTATGGTCAATCAATGGTCTGGCGAGGCAGAATGTGTGTGTGATGCTGGATACCTGAGCGTGGATGGGCTACCATGTCAAAGCATCTGTGACGTGCAAGAAGATTTCTGCCTCAACGATGGAAAATGTGATGTCATCGCTGGCAAAGGCGCCATTTGCAGGTCAGACTGTTTTTTCTACAAAACTCAAAATCAGTGAAGTTGGCACGTTGTGTAAATTGTAAATAAAAGCAGGATACAATGATTTGCAAATCTTTTTCAAATTATATTCAATTAAATACACTTCAAAGACAAGATATTTAATGTTTGAACTTTTTTTCTTTGCAAATAACCATTAACTTAGAAGTTAATGGCAGCAACACATTGCAAAAGAGTTGTCACAGGGGCATTTTTACCACTGTGTTACACGGCCTTTCCTTTTAACAACACTCAGTAAACGTTTGGGAACTGAGGAGACCAATTTTTGAAGCTTTTCAGGTGGAATTATTTCCCATTCTTGCTTGATGTACAGCTTAAGTTGTTCAACAGTCCGGGGTCTCCGTTGTCGTATTGTACGCTTCATAATGTGCCACACACTTTCATTGGGAGACAGGCCTGGACTACAGGCAGGCCAGTCTAGTACCCGCACTCTTACTACAAAGCCATAATGCTGTAACACATGCAGAATGTGGCTTGGCATTGTCTTGCTGAAATAAGCAGGGGCGTGCATGGAAAAGACGTTGCTTGGATGGCAACATATGCTGCTCCAAAACCTGTATGTATCTTTCAGCATTAATGGCGCCTTCACAGATGTGTAAGTTACCCATGCCTTGGGCACTAATACACCCCCATACCATCACAGATGCTGGCTTTTGAACTTTGCGCCGATAACAGTCCGGATGTACTATTTTTTTAGCTGTCTCAAATGCTGTGTAATTTTGTTAACTAAAACTATGTCAATTTAGATGATTAGAATTAGACTAAAATACATTTTCGTCAAGACTATGACTAAAACTAAATTAAAAACTGCTGTCAAAATTAACACTGGTTAGCAGTTGATGGTCGATCACAAATTAAGAAGTAACAGCAGAGGAGTAATAATGTTATCATCAGACAGCAGCAACATACAGTAACAGTACAGAACCAATAGCCAAGATTTGGACTGTAAAATATCCATGCAGTTGCTTGTTTCGTATGTTCATGTGTGTTTTAGCTGTTTAGCAGAATATGGCTAAAATAACCTAATGCAAGGTTGTCCTCAAAAGGGGAAGTACAGATGATTGTTGGTTTAGATTTTTGTTATTTTCGATCCAAAAATTTATTTTCAATATAAAGAACTGGTTGTTCAACAAGCAACTAGTATCGTATTGTTCAAGCTGAGTAGGACTTTGAAGTTGTTTCTCCATGCAGATGTCGTGTAGGTGAGAACTGGTGGTACCGTGGTGAGCACTGTGAGGAGTACGTCTCCGAACCACTGGTGGTCGGCATCGCCATCGCTTCGGTCGCGGGTTTTCTAATGGTGGCGGCTGGAATCATCTTCTTCCTGGCCAGGACTCTTCGGGAGCAATATGACAGTGAGGACATGGAGGATCCGCTGAGGTTAGCACAGCAGTCATTCTGTGTTTACATGACACCACTTCTCATACTAAGAAAAGCTAACTTTAGAAATGTTGCGTTGCAGACGAGGTGACAGCATGGC
Organism: Nerophis lumbriciformis; assembly: GCF_033978685.3. Classification (NCBI taxonomy): domain Eukaryota; kingdom Metazoa; phylum Chordata; class Actinopteri; order Syngnathiformes; family Syngnathidae; genus Nerophis; species Nerophis lumbriciformis. The sequence goes on along the minus strand of NC_084548.2, from coordinate 29,264,054 downwards.
AACGCTGGAACGCGCAACCAAATTCAACCCCATGTTTGAGAGCGACCCTGTCACCACCCAGTATTACCGACGCTACGACGATGACCGCCCCCGGTACAGCAGCCCCACAACTTCCTCTAATGATCTTGGAAGTGATGAGGTCCGACACATCTACCAGAACACGGCACTCACCAAAGAAGTGCGAAATTTTTCTCATTCAATGTTCATGTCAGGGTCTCAGGCCATGTCCACAACAACAAGCGTGTTTTCAAAAACACTTAGCCACTTTGCTGTTAAAAAATGCTCATGTAATACAATGGAGTTCAAAAATGTCTGTCATACAAACAGATTGATTGACTCCATGTGGACAAAACTCATTGATAAAGATGCTTTGTAATATATGTGTTGTTGTGGACATAGCGTCATTGTCCTTAATCTTGGACATTGATGATCTACTCATACCTGCAGCTTACCGCTTGTCTCACTGACCTTTAACCTACTGCAGGAAATCCAGGAGCGTCTCAGGGTCATCGAGCTGTGCAGCAGAGATCAACATTTTGCTGACTTTGTGCGACAGACGCAAGTGTGAGTGATTATGTTATAAAGCGATGGTAATTCTAAAAGAAGCATCAACTATGAAACAATTAGATTAATAAATTATTCATTTTGTGTTTTTTCGTGGAGCAGTTTCCTGGAGCGACGAGGAAGCTCCACCACATAATAAGCATGGAACTCAGAAGTACTAAACCTTTTTCTAAAGTAACATCCATGAAGTCAGTGTGGTTACGCTAATGAACATGTTTGAGCAGCCACCGTCACCTGACGTGAGAGAGCTCCTGATTGGACAGGACGGTGATCACTTTTCTACCTTTTCTTTGTTGTTCTCAGCTAACATCGGCCTTTTAGGGCTATGTCTACACTAACAAAATACAGGTTTTTGTGCTTAAAAAGTGAGTTTTTTGAAAACTTGGCTGATGGTGTGAACAGAAAACAGCTTATATTGTCTCATGTCATAAGAAATGTGTGACATTACTTCATATATTTAAACCTTATTTAACAACACAACACTAGGAATGACGTTCTATAAACTTGACCAAATCTACTAGGTGGATTGTTTAGGCAAAATAACCATGTTTTATGTTGACATACTTTTTTTTAAACTACACTCGTGGAGAATGGACATTTTTTCAACACCCAAGTAGAGAGAATTTACATTTTTGAAAATGTCTGTATTGGTATGGACATGATCAAAACCTACAGGAGGTCCTCGGTCTACGGCGATGTACTGTTAGTGGAGTTGTATTGTAAGTTGGACTTCAAACCAGAATTGTATCCAAATGAACACTGTTACAGTCAGTCACACTGTGCACCCAACACATGAAGGACAAAATACAGTCATGAAAAGATGAATTAAGGTTCTGTATGTCACTAGCTAAAAATTACGTTTTTTAAAGCAAAGCATGTAAGAACAGCTAGCATATTTTACTAATAGCGGTTTAAGAGAACAGATTTAACAGATAAATGTTTATTTTTGTCACAATTACAAGTTAAATTTGTATTGCCATTCTGGCCGAATAAGAAGATTGGCGTTCAGGCTTTCAATCACGACTGTCTCACACAAATGTGCATGTTCGTTGCACTTGCACGTACACAAAAAATATGTTTAAGAACAAAAGGATGTAAAATTGACCTATGATCATTTAAATATACATGTAAAACACATCCTTGTAGTCTAGATCGGTGTTTTTCCAACCTTTTTTGAGCCAAGGCACATTTTTTGCGTTGAAAAAATGCGGAGGCACACCACCAGCAGACATCATTAAAAACGAAACTCAGTTGACAGTAAAAAGTCGTTGTCGCAATTGTTGGGTATGACTTTAAGGCATAACCAAGCATGCATCACAATAGCTCTTGTCTCAAAGTAGATGTACTGTCACCACCTGTCACATCACACCCTGACTTATTTGGAGGTTTTTGCTGTTTTCCTGTGTGTAGTGTTTTAGTTCTTGTCTTGCGCTCCTATTTTGGTGGCTTTTTCTCTTTTTTTGGTATTTTTCTGTAGCAGTTTCATGTTTTCCTTTGAGTGATATTCCCTGCATATACTTTGTTTTAGCAATCAAGAATATTTCAGTTGTTTTTAATCCTTCTTCTTGGGGACATTGTTGATTGTCACGTCATGTTCGGATGTACATTGTGGACGCTGTCTGTGCTCCACAGTAAGTCTTTGCTGTTGTCCAGCATTCTGTTGTTGTTTACTTTGTAGCCAGTTCAGTTTTAGTTTTGCTCTGCATAGCCTTCTCTAAGCTTCAATGCCTTTTCTTAGGGGCACTCACCTCTTGTTAATTTTCGGTTTAAGCATTAGACACATTTTTACCTGCACCCTGCCTCCCGCTGTTTCTGACATCTACAAAGCAATTAGTTACCTGCTGCCACCTACTGATATGGAAGAGTATTACATGGTCACTCTGCCGAGCTCTAGACAGCACCGACACTCAACAACAACACATCATTTGCAGACTATAATTACTGGTTTGCTAAAAATATTTTTAACCCAAATAGGTGAAATTAGATAATCTCCCACGACACACCAGACTGTATCTCACGGCTGCGGCACAGTGGTTGAAAAACACTGGTCTAGATAATATGTATTGGATATGCATTGGTGTGAATTTTGCTCCACAGTCACAATTATATGTCACTTTCTGCACCTGTCTGCAAGATGTTGATTGTGGAGGCATTCCCAGATTGCAAATGAAACCTTCATGCCCCACCCAAAAGTATCCGAAATAATTTTGGAAAATTTACACCGTTAAAATATATATTTTTTAGATATACATCATCGCTGTTTTTTATATATATCGTATATATTTCTTTCTGCTTGTTTGAAAGTGAGCGCCCTCTAGGCAGCCACCTGTCCGTGACACTCAGCAGATTTAAATTAAAGAATAATAAAAACAGAACTAATCCTTACTTTTATTCCTGTAGTTGTCTTGTAAACCAGAAAGGGTTTTGCAAGGGAAAGAGGGACAGGAAGTGTCCTTAATGAGAAAACTATGCTGCTTAGATATCAATGTCTATTTCATAGGAGCAGATCCTTTCCACATGATCAACATTTCCATCTTTATCTTCAATGATGGTCGTAATGTTTATGCGGCTTGGACCAAGCATGCAACCAATGTTTCCAATGTTGCAACTGTGCCAGAAGTGACGTGTCCTCCCTCAGTGTAGCGACACATGACTATGTATTCTTCCTTTACCTGCGCATAACTACTTTTTTCTTTTTTGTACAGTATTAATACATTATGGTCTTGCGTCAACACCACAAAACGTCGATACATGAAATGTTGTAACTCGAGGACCTCCTGTATTCTGGTTCTGACCTGCCTCATCCACTGTCCACATTGCTGTCAATGCTTGTCAAAGCTGCTCGTGATGAGCAAGAACTGTGTTGATTGTCTTTTTATGTGTTAGTTGTTTGGGCCAGTGTGATGCCTCCTCAGTGCCTTTGTTGCTCTTTAGTTTGTGTTGATCTGTTGTTAGCTGGGCCGCTCTACCCTGTAGGCAAAAAACTTGCCATGTGTAGGGCCCCCCGATCCGTTAGGAGCCCCCTTTTGCATGAAGAAGCACATATAAAATGTCAATTAATGAATGGAAAAGAAAATAAATTCTGCTTAGGGCACCAGTTTTAGCATGGGGCGGCCCCGGTTTTTATAACTTGTTTAGCTTTGTTAGCTCGTGGACGCGACGCAGAGCCCTTAAAACAAACATTACAAGTCCACCTCAGATCAATTAACGTCATCCTGTGGTCTCGGTCCAGTCATCTGCCTGCACAGTGTGCAAGCATGCACGTTTACATCAATCATACGTATTTGTACTGTTTTTTTTTCTTTCTTTTGTATAAATATTTTCATGATAGAATCATGATTGTGATGTATGTCTTTTCTAGAATGTGTTTAGCTTGTGCGTATTGTGTTACTTCATTTTTAGTTCATTTTTTTAAATCACAGCAGCAAACAAACATTGCCATGACATCAGTGTAAATAATGTGACCACTACGCTGCTTAGTTATATTTAAGAGCAGATATGTTCGCATTTTCAAAGTATAATTATTATCTTCCATGACGGTCGTGACATTTAAGCAGCTTGGACCAAACATGCAACCAATGCTGATTTCCACACTTTCTGAACATTATATACCATGTCTAGTTTCACTACAGTTTCTAATTTCACTTTCCTTTTCTTCGACACCCTGCCATCAGAAGAGTCTGCCTCATGTTTAGGCGACATCATAAAGGGAAAAACTAAACTAACAAAACTAAAAAGAACAAAAGTTACTTTGTCCTTATTCAGTGTAGCAACACACAACTACTCATTATTCCACTTATGTATTCTTCTGCCACCTGCAGAAGAAGTTCTCTTTTTTTTGCGCTGTATTAATTATTTATGGCAACGCATTGTAATATGCGGACTTTATGACTTGTTTGTTTTTACAAGCACACAGTGAACAGAGGGCTGTGTAATTAATGTGTTCGATGGACATTACAAAATTGGTGGTTTGTTGACCCTGCTGACAGTGCATAAAGAGAAGACATGTTAGTTCCAGAATTGCTTCAGCAATAATTATAGTTATAATGTGTAATAAAAAAAATGGCATTTAGAACGGTAAGACACTTAAAGACCACCTCGGTTTTTAGGGGCTCCCAAGTATTTGGAAAGCAATGATTTCTAATACGTAGATACAAGTTCTTCTGAATTCCAAAGACCATGATATTTTTTTTTGTCAGGCCTTCATTACATAAATGTTATTTATGATTATTTACCTTCACATCCTGCTTTTACTTTGGTTGTTAGTCAGTGAAAGTGAGGTATTTGAGCTCATCATTCTTCACTATAATAATGCATTCTTGTAATGGCCCCTTTATCCACAACCTCAACAAAAGTTCTTCATGAGTCCATATGCACCCTTACAAAGGTTGGTGGAATTGGGTTTTATATTTTTATTAATAAAAAAAAAAAAAAATCCTGCAAATTGTGTCTGTCCTTAAATTTGGCATTTTACTCTGAAACGTTGATTAAGGCAGTACTGTAGTCCCTGCTGAGTCTCCCAGGAATCTCCCAGTTGGACATGCATTAACTCCTCCAGGGTGGCTTCCAAGATAGAGGTCCATCATGCATACTTGCCAACCTTGAGACCTCCGAATTCGGGAGATGGGGGACGGGACTAGGTTGAGTTGTGGGGGGGTTGAGGGGTGGGTGTTGGTGGTAGCGGGGGGGTTGTGTATATTGGTATATATATGGCTGGAAAATTACAGAGAAATCGTGAAATAAACCCAGAAACAGCAACAAAGTCGACCTGGCAAACCCGTCTTGAGGTAGTTAAGACCGCACAGCAAGCCTGGGCGATGGTGCGAGCATTGAGACTATAGGAGCCTAATAGAGAGCCATACTTGAATCCATGGTTATTTTATTATTTTGAGTGATTGATGTGTGTATGTAAGTGTGCACCCTTTGCAAGTGGTGAAAAGTTCCCACGCAGACCTATAAGGGGCAGGAGTGCGCCGGGCGTGTGATGGGCAGTCGGGCACAAGCATACTGTCTTTGATCTCACCTGTCTGCAGACCTCGGCTTTATATAGGCTACCTTTTATTTTGTTTCCCTAGTATTCTGTTCCTTGATTTTTGTAAATAAAATAATCTTCAATCGCGCTGCTGGATCAGTTTGAATTACTGGATGGATAGCGGGAAAAGGAACAATATGTGACAAGGAAGGCTGTGTATGGTGTGAGTCAGACAAGATGCCCGCGCCCCAAGTGGAACAAACATTTGAACAAAGGGGTTGTAGGAACAATCACTTTCAGTGTTTTATGCCACTTCAAGTTGTCAAAGACGCGCTGTGGAAATACAGCCGACAGGATTGCACACCAAACAGGAAGCAAGGCCAAAGCGCATGGTGCAGGAGAACAGAGGGGTTATAGGAACAATCACTTTCAGTGTTTTATGCCACTTCAGAGACACAAGACATCAGCTGACAGAAAAGGCACTGCAATATCAAGTCCAGGTCTTTTTTGAGTGACCAAACCAAAGCCAACACATTTATACGTGAGTATGCAAAATTGAGCGGCAGGAAAGCAACCGTCACAATAGGAAAACTCTTGGGGATAATCCGAAATATGTCCTCAGTCTCAAATATTTCCCTAGACAACCAACCCAGCAACCTTTCACCCAGCTCGATGCAGCCCTCAAACAACTAAAAGCAGGGAATGCTGCTGGTTCAGATAGCATCGCACCAGACCTTATGAAACGTCTACACCCGCTTTATCGGCAAAATTGCTGAAAATCTTTAACCACAGCTGGCAAGAAGGTTGGTGTCCCCAAGCATAGCGCACATTGTCCCATTTTTGAAGAAAGGGAAGGATCCTCAGACTATCAACAGTTACCGTCCTATCGCCCTCACTCCCACTATTTGCAAAGTACTTGAAAAGGTGAATGTCAATCGGCTATCCTGGTGGCTCGCATAACATTCTCTGCTCAGTCCGTGGCAGGCAGGCTTCCGCAAGGGCCGAGGCGCTACTGACCAATGCCTCCGCCGTTCCAATTCATCTCGGATGGCTTCAAGTCGTCCGAAAAGCTAAGAACCGGGGTGACCTTTTTAGACTTCAGTCAAGCATAAGGTTTAGAGAAGGGGCCTGATAAAAACGATACTTCGTATGGGGATTCCACAACACTTCATGACATTCATGGAGGTTCTACCACATGGCTCTGTAATCTCACCCTTGCTCTTCATCATCTACATCAATGATACTTTAATCAGTGCCTATGTAAAAAATCTTGCAATTGCATGTAGTGCAAAGCGGAAAAAAGAAATGACCGGACGCCGCCAGACAGAAGTGAACAAAGTGAAGTGGGCGATGAATCTCAACTCACACTCAATACGAACAAATGTGAGGTTTCCTTCTTCATTCTTGACTCAAGTGAAGCGTCTTGGCAGCCACCAGTCATCTTCAGAGGCACCCGCCTATCCTTCGATGGTGTTAAGTTTGACTGACAACTCTCTTTTGGTGAACATGTCAAAAAAGTATGTCAAGCAATGACTAAAAATATAAACCTCCTGCCTGCTTTATTGGGTACAAATTGGGATTGGAGACCAGAGGACCTATGGACAGTGCACATGACTAATCAAAGAAGTCTTGCTGATTATTCTGCACCATCTTGGAAGCCTTGGACCTCCAAGACAAACATAAAGAAGCTCCAAAGTGCGCAACTTAATACAGCACGGGCCATTTCCGCTCTATCCTGGCCGAAATTGTTCTCCATTGGGCCCGACTCACGAGACGCTGTTGACTTTGTAAGTGGATGCCTGGTTACACCTGGGCGAAGACAACCCAATGAGAACGTCTGCCGCACGCAGAGTCCCACGACGTCTGGCACGGAAATACTGGTGATCTGCGACCAAACCCTGACTCTCCCAAATGCTGCTGCTCCAAGTCCAGATTCTGGATGAAATATGGCCTCCATCTCCTTGGGACCAGCTCCCTCCTGCCTCCATTGTGATCACTCCTGCAAATAAGAAGATACCCCAAACCATGCAATTTAGAAGGCCCAACAAACTCTCAACCAATTGGGTCCGACTGACCTCCAAGTTTGCACTTATGGTTCAACTGTGGAGGGCAAAGGTCGAGTGGGCATGGTGGTCATCCAAAATAACGACGTCACCTACAGCTTGCACGTCCCAACAGGTCTCCGAAGCAGTTCTTTCAAGGTAGAAAAAGGTCACCCTCAAAAAATCTGGTTGAACAAGCTTCACGACTGGCATACAGCAATGATTGCCTGTGACTGCAAATCTCTGGTAAAAGCCGTCAGAAATCCCTTCTCATCTGACCCTTCTGTGCTCGCATTCAGGACTACCATCTACCAAGCTACTCAGTCTATCTTGCTGACACAGAAGCCAAAGAAGGGTCGAAATCACCACAACAAGACAGGCCATCCTCCACCGGCTAGAGAAAAACCCTGACCCTGAGCACCTGCGTCTAAAACAGCTCCTCTCTGGCAGAAACAACAACGAAGAAGAAGATGCTCTCAAGATGGCGGAACTAACAGACCTTCTCCGGTTCCGCAGCAATCAGTCTAATGGCTGCACCTTACAGGAAAGGCAGACTCCAACATCTGTGACTCTTCGACAGATGATGAAAGAGTCAGTTGAACATATTTGGCTAAAATGTCCAGGCTTCCTCATGTCCCGTTACTTCTACCAATTAGCGACGTGCCTCGACAAGCTGATCACCTCCCCACGCAGCTACAGCGCGCCTGAGGACCATCCTAAAGTGCCTGTTGTGATGCCACAACAACAGCAGCACCTGACTACTAATGACTTAACAGCATACTTCAACTGTTTTTGTCATATTAATCTTTCTAATTTGGCCTCTATAATTTCTTCCTCTAACTCCTCAACTTGAAAACAAGTTACTGCAGAAGACAAATGCAAACATGTTGGCGTGGTTTTGAGGTTTTTATGAAAATGAAACAGAGTTACTTAACTGGAGTGGAGAATAGGAGAAGGCGAGGAAAAATAGTAATTAATCAAAATTACCAAAGATGTCAACCTTTTTGTCAGTGTAAACCTGTGCTCAGAAGATGCAGAGGTTACATGGAGAGTGACTCATTTCATCACAAATATGTGAGTACTAAAGCTCTCAAAGTGGTAAACTATATTAAATGTTAATTAATGTTTCTTTCAATTAAAGTAAACACGTTAGAATAAGTGATACTCATGGAGTGGTGCAGCTTGCATATTATACAGCACACGTGTCAAACTCAAGGCCTATCATTTTATGTGGCCCGCGAAATGTTATGCGTCATTAAAGTACTTGACAAAAAACATACATGTACAGCATACAGTTTTTTATCTTTTAAACTTGAATAATATCTAATACTGTAAATATTATACATTTCAAACTTTTTTTGTTGAAATAAAAATCAACTCAAATATTTGCTTGCATTATGATTTTAAGGCAAGCCATCAATTAAATTGTACACTGTAAAAATGACAATATATTTTACGGTAAAAAAAAACTGGCAGCTAACTCGCCAGAATGTTCCCTTGAAAAACTGGTACGTTTGACCATGTTGTAAAACCACTGTACATTTTACAATACGATTCTAACAACTAAGCTGCCAGCAAAAGATACAGATTTATTTTTATATTATATGTAAAAAATACAATACTGTAAGCAAATGCATAGGCACTTGTGTAATAATTTAAAGAAGCCAATCCATACATTTATAATTATATTATTATTCACTGTTACCAATGGCCCTCTGAGGGCAGCCATAACATGTGGCCTTCAATAAAAACAAGTTTGACACCGCTGGTATACAGTATATTTATTTACGTACAGAACGTAGGCACATGTTGTTGTTTACACTAATTGTTTGGTAAGAGTGGACTGGTTCTTACAATCCCTGATGAAATCAGCACAATACTTGAGTGAAAGCTTTTTAAGTGGGGTTGGAGATTTTCCTGATTGGGATTGACACCGACCACTAGGGGTTTCCAAACAACACATCATCAGTTGTGTGCCCCCAATTCATTGGGTGTTTTGGCCTTCTGTTAGAATACACCCACGTCCAAGGCTAACCTGCCACAGATTGATCAGGCCTGGGTATGTGTTTTCAGGCGGTTCTGTGTGGTCACTTTGCAGCCCGTACAATGTGGTTCCCTTTTAGCCACAGCCAGTGGCTCATCTTTTTGGCAACAATGGCAAGTTTTTTGATTGCCTCTGATTTCCAATTCCTTTAGGAGCCTCGTGGTGGAGCTGGCTAAAAAACCTCTGCAGCCCACCTCCGCTGGACGCACCCTTACACTCCAGCCTCACTCCTCTGCTTCAGGCGCTAAGTTAACATAGCGCAGCCTTTTCCTATCGCATAGCTTATTGATGGTATCTTCCCAAGGGACTGTCGGCTCACCATGTTGGTAGGCATTGGACCAGAGGACCAAGTCTGGCTGCAGTTTTGTCACTGCGATTTTGAGTCGGAATGTGAGCCTCTGGCTTAACTCCACTCGCATTTGCTGCGTTTAGTGTGCATGAGTCTGCATGTCTCTTGTTTCGTTGTTTATCTCATTGTCAAATGAAGGAGGTTGTTAACTGTGGGACAGTGTCCTGAATACCTACGGGCACAGCGTTAGTGATTACCCTCCTGTTCTGCGGCCCAGCACGTCAACACTTGGTTGTGGCGCCATGTGTATCTTCCCTGAATTAGGCTGACTTTGGAGCCCACTAGGATATACTTCATGTTTGCCAGAACTGCACACTGGAGACAGGCCGGACCCTTTCCAAACCAGAGATGTCGGTTGGTTGGTGAGGGAAGGATATGGTATGTGGCTCTGATTATGAAGCTCAGTCTGTTGGACTCTATACTCCATAGTGAGTTCAAACCCCAGCTGAGTCATACCAAAGACTATAAAAATGGGACACATTACCTCCCTGCTTGGCACTCAGCATCAAGAGTTGGAATTGGGGGTTAAATCACCAAATGATTCCCGGGCGCGGCCACCACTGCTGCTCACTGCTCCCCTGTGGGGATGGGTCAGATGCAGAGAATAATTTCACCGCACCTAGTGTGTGTGACAATCAATGGCACTTTTAACTTAATAGTTTGCCCCATCCAATTTTTCCTGTTTTCCACACAATCCCATCTCATCCATTTACCAAAGTGTACCAACTTGTCGGAATACCTACTCAGACGTCTTTTATCCAGGTGAGATGCATGATTTATGATCTAGAATACATTTACATGGAGCAAGGAAGCGAGAAAACAGCAGACCACTCGATGATGTAAACATAGGGACAAACAGAAGTGATCACCCGCTGTAAAGGGTTTGTCTGTGTCAGCGCTTATAATAACAATATCACTAATACTTGGTTAATATTCTAATCACAAAATGTAAATGGAATATTGTTGCCGGCTTTTGAATGGTTATTTATTGGATGTTGTGGGCGAAATAGAGGAGCTCAAATTGACTACGCTGTAAGCAGACTTTTATTTACGAGTTCGAATGCATTAAAAAAATCTATCCGTTGTCATGTCTTTCATGATGGTAGGCAAAATTCCAAAAAAAGTTCAGTTCCCCTTTAAAGCATCAACATCCTTGAATGATTTTGTGATGTTGGCTTAAATTTGTTGATTATTATTAGAAAAAAACACAGAACAAATATTTTATCAACAAACACACTTGTAAACAATTTGAAAATATATACATACTACATAAGACAATTTAACAATGTCTCAACAATACAAGTATTCCTTTTCATTACATGCAATTGTTTCAAGCCCAATGATGCAAAATAAGTAAATGTACTTTTATCTAACTAAAATCCTTCAAAGTCCTCCTGTGTCCAACAATGTATTCCCTGACATTGTATACCCTAAGTATATACTGTATGACAGTATATGTATTTGGTTAAATGATGACAGAAGTGCTACAATGGCGCGCTCTAGTGGCATAAAGGTAGCTGTGCAGCTCACATGTTTGCAACTTTGTGATACTGCGGGTAGGGTGACCAAATCCAAATCCACCAGATGTGAGACAAAGACTACGTTTGTGTGTGACAATGTGGTACATCAATACATCGAAGTAGTCTTAAATAACATTAAAAAAACAAACATTTCTATGCTGCTTTTTAACTAATAATATTAATGTTATGTTCTCATTCATCCATGTCATTGTATTCTCAGGGCATTCAATCGTTTGCCCCCCTAAATAATTTGGTGTATTTTTATTTATTTATTTATTTGCAAAAAAAGTGCTGACAAATTCGATATAATATGCAGGAATATGAGTTTAAATAAATCATAATATAACCTGTCATCATTATTCACCATGATGATAAATCATTTGGTATCCCTTCACTTCAGTGTAAGGTGTAATGTTCCCTCCAAGGTGCGCCCCTGGCCATGAGGTTGATTCAGAATCAGACTGCAAATAAAAACTTGAATATATCTTTATCAATTTCAAATCTATCAATTTTCCAAAATGTCTCATGTAAGAAAATAAGAATGGAGCTACAGGTGCTTTGGAAAAATTGCACCTGAATAAAAATGACGACAATGAATACAGTTGTTTCCATTTGCTTAAACATAATTTTACTAACTGTGTGTCTTTTTTCAAAAGATATACAAACTTTTCCAAACACCATTTTCTTAATCCCTAGATTATTTGCAAAATGACACACTTCAATCAAAACATATTCATCAAAATAAAAATGCTGTTTTATTTTCTTCTCACTGACACAGACTTCAAATGATAAGACACTATTGGAGTCAGTTACCCAGAACAGTGATAAATAAAAAACACATTTGCAATAAAACCCTATTTTACTATAAGAAATCACATGTTTGGGGCATTTTGCCCGACCTTTTTAGCATATGTGATGAATGATTACTGTAACTCAATAAAATATATTGGCAAATCCATAGCAATCGTCATTGTTTACTTTAAAGTGGGCCTATATGTAAGGACCAAAAGAGACAGTAAAAATATCCTATCTTTTCAAGAACTGCTCAACAATGATGCTGCAAACTGCAAATATGTATTTTTACCTCAGTCAGATAAAGTAACATATCACAGTAGTCAACAATGACATGCAGTACAAATAAAAAGGTTTCAGGAAAAATCTGGCTATAAATAAAAACGACAGCATAGACTATAGGCTACATGTGCAGACTTGGGCAAATGCAACTCTATTAAAGAACATACTCAAAAGCCATCAGTTACTGATTCTAATCATCACCTGCCCGTCGAGCTGGATCAGGCCATAGTATCTCCTCCACATCACATGTGCAAGATGAGAAGATGTGTGTAAAGCATTGTGTGTAATATTTCTCAAAAACTGTGAAGCAGAGTCTATGCCTAACATTAGGCAAATCTGCACAGTGGTTTAGCTTTCTGTGTGTAGACTTTGTTAACTGTGTGAAAATTTAAAATTCAGTGTGTAAGCAATTGAAAAAAACTGTAAAATTACAACCTGTCTCTGTTAAAGAAACATCCAATATAAAACCAAACACGTCAGTCATCACAGACCCACCAGCACCGATTTTATACAAAATAGGTTCCTATTTTTTAACTTAGTGCATAAAAAGGATATTCTTACCCTATGTAAAAACAAAGATTTAAAAACCGAGACCTAACAGATAATATCTGTATAAAGTTCTCACTAGAATTTGCACGTAATGATACATGGAATCGTATCAGAGCACTAATCAATACTGCAGGTTGCCTCTCGTCTCCAGCATTTGCTACATTCCCATTAAAATCGGCTTGATATTACGTCGTTTTTTTTGTTTCTTCATTATAACAAATATATTACCCGATTGTGCGGATAATTTACTTGCAAACAAGAGTACTTTAGTGGAAAACAACATTACATTTGTAATTGTAGCTGACGGCGTGGCGCAGTGGGAGAGTGGCCGTGCGCGACCCGAGGGTCCCTGGTTCAATCCCCACCTAGTACCAACCTCGTCATGTCCGTTGTGTCCTGAGCAAGACACTTCACCCTTGCTCCTGATGGGTGCTGGTTAGCGCCTTGCATGGCAGCTCCCTCCATCAGTGTGTGAATGTGTGTGTGAATGGGTAAATGTGGAAGTAGTGTCAAAGCGCTTTGAGTACCTTGAAGGTAGAAAAGCGCTATACAAGTACAACCCATTTATCATTTATTTATTTGTTTTAGGCCTCCCCCAGAATTTGCATGCCATATCACAGAGGTGCCCTCATTTTCTTCAGCTGAGGGCGGCACACCAAAAAAAAAGGGTTTGGGGGACATTTTGACGTTTTTCACTTTCAAAACCAATACAATGTAGATTTTTTTTAAAAGGTAAAAACAGCATCCATGTCAGCTTTAGCGCCAAGATTTTAAGTTTTTCTCATTACATGACATGGTTGCTTTTTTATTTCACTTTTTATGTTTTTTTTCCCATTCAGTACAGTGTTTTTAGAATGGGCCTACCCCCGCAAATGTAGATTTATTTATTTATGTTATGTCTATCCTAATTTATGTTCAAATTAGGATATATATACATTTAGACTTATTTGTGCATCGGTAAGTCAGTGTTTTTCAACCGCCGTGCCGCGGCACACTCGTGTGCCGTGAGATACAGTCTGGCGTGTTGTGTGAGATTATGTAATTTCACCTAATTGGGTTAAAAATATTTTTCCAAACCGGTAATTATAATCCGCAAATAATATGCCGTTGTCGAGTGTCAGTGCTGTCTAGAGCTTGGCAGAGTAACCAATCGTATACTCTTCCATATCAGTAGGTGGCAGCAGGTAGCTAATTGATTTGTAGATGTCGGAAACATGGTTTGTCGTGATCACAATATGTAGACGATAGCGGGAGGCAGCGTGAAGGTAAAAAGGTATCTAATGCTTAAACCAAAAATAAACAAAAGGCGAGTGCCCCTAAGAAAAGGCATTGAAGTTTAGGGAAGGCTATGCAGAACGAAACTAAAACTGAACTGGCTGCAAAGTAAACAAAAACAGAATGCTGGACGACAGCAAAGACTTACAGCGTGTGGAGCAAAGATGGCGTCCACAAAGTACATCCGTACATGACATGACAACCAACAATGTCCACACAAAGAAGGATAGCAACAACGTAAATAGTCTTGATTGCTAAAACAAAGCCGGTGCGGGTATTATCACTCAAGGAAGACATGAAACTGCAACAGGAAAATATCAACAAAACAGGAAAATCCATTTTAGGCTTCATAATGCGCCACACATTTTCAATGGGAGACAGGTCTGGACTACAGGCAGGCCAGTCTAGTACCCGCACTCTTTTACTATGAAGCCACGTTGATGTAACACGTGGCTTGGCATTGTCTTGCTGAAATAAGCAGGGGCGTCCATGGTAGCGTTGCTTGGATGGCAACATATGTTGCTCCAAAACCTGTATGTACATTTCAGCATTAATGGCGCCTTCACAGATGTGTAAGTTACCCATGTCTTGGGCACTCATACACCCCCATACCATCACAGATACTGGCTTTTCAACTTTGCGCCTATAACAATCCGGATGGTTCTTTTCCTCTTTGGTCCGGAGGACACAACGTCCACAGTTTCCAAAAACAATTTGAAATGTGGACTCGTCAGACCATAGAACACTTTTCCACTTTGTATCAGTCCATCTTAGATGAGCTCAGGCCCAGCAAAGCCGACGGCGTTTCTGGGTGTTGTTGATAAACGGTTTTCGCCTTGCATAGGAGAGTTTTAACTTGCACTTACAGATGTAGCGACCAATTGTAGTTACTGACAGTGGGTTTCTGAAGTGTTCCTGAGCCCATGTGGTGATATCCTTTACATAATGATGTCGCTTGTTGATGCAGTACAGCCTGAGGGATCGAAGGTCACGGGCTTAGCTGCTTACGTGCAGTGATTTTTACAGATTCTCTGAACCCTTTGATGATATTACGGACCGTAGATGGTGAAATCCCTAAATACCTTGCAATAGCTGGTTGAGAAAGGATTTTCTTAAACTGATCAACAATTTGCTCACGCATTTGTTGACAAAGTGGTGACCCTTGCCCCATCCTTGTTTGTGAATGACTGAGCATTTCATGGAATCTACTTTTATACTCAATCATGGCACCCACCTGTTCCCAATTTGCCTGTTCACCTGTGAGATGTTCCAAATAAGTGTTTGATGAGCATTCCTCAGCTTTATCAGTATTTATTGCCACCTTTCCCAACTTCTTTGTCACGCGTTGCTGGCATCAAATTCTAAAGTTAATGATTAATTGCAAATTTTTTTTTTTTTTATCAGTTTGAACATCAAATATGTTGTCTTTGTAGCATATTCAACTGAATATGGGTTGAAAATTATTTGCAAATCATTGTATTCCGTTTATATTTACATCTAACACAATTGCCCAACTCATGGAAACGGGGTTTGTAATATTAGCAGCATACTTTCTTTTTCTTTTGTTTATGAGGCGGCGTGGCTCGGTTGGTCGAGCAGCCGTGCCAGCAATTTGAGGGTTCCAGGTTTGATCCCCGCTTCCGCCTTCCGAGTCATTGCTGCTATGTGTCCTTGGGCAAGACACTTGACCCACCTGCTCCCAGTGCCACCCACACTGGTTTAAAATGTAGCTTAAAGATGTAGATAATGGGTTTCACTATCGAGAGAAAAGCGCTATATAAATATAAATCACTTCACTTTGAGTGCCGAGTCTGCTGTTCTTTCTCCATTTTTGTGCAGGTTCTGACTCATTTCTCCAAAGTCAGAATCAGAATGCTTAGAATTACATTCCTCTTGCTAGTCAATTTGACTGGAAATGTCCATACTTTGTATCACATTGAGAGTGTTGCTCTGCATTCATATTGAAAGTCAAAGTTAAACAAAATGGAATAATGTCCCGAACAAATCCCATCCTTTAAAGGGGAACATTATCACAATTCCAGAAGGGTTAAAACCATTAAAAATCAGTTCCCAGTGGCTTATTTTATTTTTCGAAGTTTTTTTCAAAATTTTACCCATCACGCAATATCCCTAAAAATAGCTTCAAAGTGCCTGATTTTAACCATCGTTATATACACCCGTCCATTTTCCTGTGACGTCACACAGTGATGCCAATACAAACAAACATGGTGGAACGAACAGCAAGGTATAGCGACATTAGCTCGGATTCAGACTCTGATTTCAGCGGCTTAAGCGATTCAACAGATTACGCATGTATTGAAACGGATGGTTGTAGTGTGGAGGCAGGTAGCGAAAACGAAATTGAAGAAGAAACTGAAGCTATTGAGCCATATCGGTTTGAACCGTATGCAAGCGAAACCGACGAAAACGACATGACAGCCAGCGACACGGGAGAAAGCGAGGACGAATTCGGCGATCGCCTTCTAACCAACGATTGGTATGTGTTTGTTTGGCATTAAAGGCAACTAACAACTATGAACTAGGTTTACAGCATATGAAATACATTTGGCAACAACATGCACTTTGAGAGTGCAGACAGCCCATTTCAGGCGCGCTAAGAACATATATTTTTCCACAATTTCAGCACTCAGGTTAACCATACCGCGAGTAATGAATAAAGTTTTCATCAATAATATATTCTGTAGACATACCCTCATCCGCTCTCTTTTCCTGAAAGCTGATCTGTCCAGTTTTGGAGTTGATGTCAGCATCTGCTTTGAGTGTCGCAGGATATCCACACATTCTTGCCATCTCTGTCGTAGCATAGCTTTCGTCGGTAAAGTGTGCGGAACAAACGACTGACCATTTCGTCGGCTTTCCCCACAGCCTCGTATTTCGAACAAATTTCGTCCAATTTCTTGCCACTTTCGCATCTTTGGGCCACTGGTGCAACTTGAATCCGTCCCTGTCCGTGTTGTTACACCCTCCGACAACACACCGAGGAAAGTGAGAAAATGGCGGATTGCTCTCCGAGAGCGAATAATAGAAAGGCGTTTAATTCGCCAAAATTCACCCATTTAGAGTTCGGAAATCGGTTAAAAAAATATATGGTCTTTTTTCTGCAACATCAAGGTATATATTGACGCTTACATAGGTCTGGTGATAATGTTCCCCTTTAACATAGTAGTTGCAGTAGTTCTTGACTGTGGCCACTGTGGGGCACTTGTCTGCCAAACGTTGAATGGCACTGTTGTACTGCTTGGTGGGGGGATGGAGGGGTGCAGGAGTGGTCATAAGACCATGTTTGCTCTTCTCCAGGCAGCGCGGTGGTCATATGAGCAGCAGAAGCAGAAGAAACAGTGATGGAGGATTTGTGCCGCTGGATAAGGAGGCGCTGTTGTGGTGAGGGCGATGAGGCCAGAGAGCCGAGGGAAACAGAGAAGGAAGAAATGGAGGTAATGAGGATAGAGGAGAGGGCTGTCAAAAAGAGCAGGAGTTCCTCGTCACTGCCAGCCGCCGAGGTATCTAATGGAACTTTTCACATTCTTTGTTGTTGGGTTGTCATTGTGATACATTTTACAGTGGACGGTGTGTTGTCCTCGTCTATAACTTTTATAACTGCTTCACAATGGATATACTCATTGTACATAAAGTTTTATCTAATTCATACAAACATACATTTATTAATTGCTTATTATGTGGGACTGTCTTTGTTGAGGGCAGCACGATGGTACAGGGGTTAGTACGTGTGCCTCACAATACGAAGGTCCTGGGTTTGATCCTGGGCTCGGGATCTTTCTGTGTGGAGTTTTCATGTTCTCCCCGTGACTGCGTCGGTTCCCTCCGGGTACTCCGGCTTCCTCCCACCTCCAAAGACATGCACCTGGGGATAGGTTAATTG
This sequence comes from Nerophis lumbriciformis, assembly GCF_033978685.3. NCBI lineage: Eukaryota > Metazoa > Chordata > Actinopteri > Syngnathiformes > Syngnathidae > Nerophis > Nerophis lumbriciformis. The sequence continues at coordinate 29,245,764 of NC_084548.2, read as the reverse complement.
GCAACTTCCCTAGTGTGTGAATGTGAGTGTGAATGTTGTCTGTCCATCTGTGTTGGCCCTGTGATGAGGTGGCGACTTGTCCAGGGTGTACCCCGCTGAGATAGGCTCCAGCACCCCCCCGCGACCCCAAGAGGGACAAGCGGTAGAAAATGGATGGATGGATGTCTTTGTTGACACACTTCTGCAACACTGCAGGGAAGTCTGGGAACATAACCTCTTGATTGTAGTGTTCCCACTTTTCAAGAAGAGTGTGTTCCACAGGGGATTACACTCATCAGCCTTCCTGGCAAAGTCTAGTCCAAAGTCCTGTCCTAATTTGACTGTTATAGTCGAACAGGAGGCAGAGGTGCAGTTATCTACTTTTTAAGGGGTATGCAAGGGATATTTTTTTTTCTGTAATATGTAACTCTGACAAAAGAATCAGACCAAAAACAAATGTCCACTACAGAGGATGCTGGTTTTCAAAATAAGAATAAATGTGAAGGGAGAAGACTGCCTTCCTGGTCCTTAGTTTTTTGGAAATATGAACCCTGAACAATTTGAGTAGCCCTGGTCTAGCAGCAGCCTAACAGCTAAGTAACATCTGGGCTAATTTATTTATTTGGTCTTCTACTCTAAAACACACTGTACATTCACAACTACGGTATGCAACTTCTCACCTTAAATTCATTTAAAGAATAGATTTATTTATTATTTATAACAATTTGCCAATCCTTAGTTTATTGTTAAGATTAAGAGTAAAATGTGTGGATGATAGCAGTGTACTTTGAGGTGGTCAAGTGGTTAGGGTGTCACATGGTGTTCCCAAGGATGAAATTTTGTGCTTGGGGTGAAGTTCAGGTTTTTTTCCAAGTTAATATTTGAAAGACTTTTTAAAGAATATATAAAAGAACGGGTACTGAATTTTGTACTTTAATGAGTACCGACCGAATTTCGTCGGTACTACCGGGTACTGATTCATGTAAAATTAAATGGTAAATATTTCGATACCTTTGTTGCCCAGCTCCGCAAACAATTGGCGGGGAAAAAGAAGCGCTCAAAGCAATCTTAGCGGACTCAGCTGCCTTGATGTAATGTTGCAACTTTCCATACCAATTTTAATTACAGCAAGGTGGTCTTGCCGCTGGGCCTTAGGCCTGTCGCACCTCCACCGGTGCCTGTGGTGGACTGTGCATGGCAGGGACGTCCTCTTCCCTGAGGCAGGCCTAAACCTGACCGCATACCAGAAAAGGTTTTGCTGCAGGGTCTTCAGCTGGGGACCACCTCCCATTGATGTTCCGCTCCTTAGCCCAGAACATCTCCCGGTGGCGGGGCAGTGAACACTACTTGGATGTTGCTCCCCAAGCCTTGTCGTGTCGTTTGAGCCAGAGCCAGTGGCTAGCATTCTCTGCTACTTCTGAGAGATCCTTGGTGGATCTGCTCAGGGTGGCTCCACGTAGTCCCAGATCCTTGAGCAGGCGTGGTGTTGTTCTGCCCACAAAGCCTCTGGCTCCCACCTCCACCAGATACAGTCTCACCCTCCATCCACTTTCTCTGCACTCCGCGACCAGGTCTGCATACTTTGCCTTCTTTCTCTCGTAGGCAGCTTCCAGTCCCTCCTCCCATGGCACTGTCAGCTCAATCAGTACTACTGAAGACAACAAACAAGTATGCCTGACAAAAAGCGCTCGAAAGTACAATAAGTACTCACTTTTTAAAATGTGCTAGCTCGATGCTAATTTCCATTAGATAAGTCATATACATGCCACTGATTAGCATTAGCGAGCATACGTGCCATTTTTAACACCTCCGAATTTTGTAATGAAAACTAAAACTAAAATCAAACAGCTGGTGTGTAATAAGTACAATACTTACAGTATAAACCCTTTGTAGGATTCAACTAAAGACAAGACTGTCACATTCAACTTAATGGCAAATATGACGTTTTGACTATGGCAACACACCATTGTCCAGGGCTATTCAACTAAATTGTAATTTGGTTTGTGTGTGTGAGGGGCAAGAGGAAGAGGCAGTGGGATTGCTAATCACTGACATCATTCACACATGCACAAACAGCTGTTAAATACAGAAAATGCCGACTCTAAATAATTCCATACCCATTGCTTTGGCGCCCCGCTTATTTCCAGAATATAGTACATACCCACTTTTTTTAGCCAGTGACAGGAAACATTTTGTATAGGGGCGGTATAGCTCGGTTGGTAGAGCGGCCGTGTCAGCAACTTGAGGGTTGCAGGTTCGATCCCCGCTTCCGCCATCCTAGTTACTGCTGTTGTGTCCTTGGGCAAGATACTTTACCCACCTGCTCCCAGTGCCAACCACACTGGTTTAAATGTAACTTAGATATTGGGTTTCACTATGTAAAGCGCTTTGAGTCACTAGAGAAAAGCTCTATATAAATATAATTCACTTCACACTTCACTTGTCCTGGTTGTGGAAACACTGGTCCAGTTCACACCCTTGCAAGGGTACTGGACGGTGCATGGGCACGCACTCAAAGCGCTGAGGTTGTCCAGTTTGGGGACCTTAGGATCTCATCTATGCTATTTGCATATCACGTGGACCAGATGGCAAGCTGGGATCTCCAGCCTACAAATCAAAGGCCATACATGGTTCTCAGATGGAAATGATGGCTTACACCCTTTGGGTTGGGAGTGAAGTCTTGTTTAAGGTGCAGTTCAAGTATCTCGAGGTCTTGTTCTGACAGGCAAGTCAGACCGTCGAGAACTGCGCCAAAAATCTATGTTTGAAGAGCTATGTTCCTACCCGCAACTATGGTCACAAGTTGTTTGGGTTGTGACCGAAACAGCGAGATAGCATATACAAGCCACGGAAACTAGTTATCTATGTAGGGTGGCTGGATTCTCTCTACAGAGACACAGTGAGGAGCTTGGTCATTCGGTAGAAGCTTAGAATAGAGGCATCAAGTCTGGATACCGTCTGGACGCACCTGGTGAGGTGTTCCTGGCATTCGCAGCCAGAAGGACACCGTGAGGTAGACCCAAAGTACACACTGGAAGGTTCATGTCCTGGTGAAACTGGAAGAGATGGCCAGAGACTGGGCTACCTCTTCGCTCCATGACCTGGTTGAGCGGAAGAACACATTTAGGACAGCTTACTGTACATTCATCAACTATGGATGTTTGTTCTTTTGTTTGTCTGCGGGCCCAGCTTGATGAAGACAGTTCTGGAGCTCAACCCCACTGGTTCCACACACTGCAGATGCGACGACTTCGAGTGCAGCGAGAGCGCAGCAACAGTGACCCGTGGAGCAGCAACAGCTGCCAGAATCCCTTCATCTGGGTCAGCTGTTGAACAATCCTACATGTCATGTAATTTTTTGTAACCTGTAGGTGTGAGGTGTGACCACTCTGTGTGTGTGTGTGATCAGAAACCAGGGCTTCAGTTCGGAACCGCCAACTCGTATGTGAGTCTGGAGAAACTTGGTGAAGGCTCGTACGCGTCTGTTTTTAAAGGAATCAGCAGGTCAGAGGACACATGGTTTAGGATGTCGTCACTACAGACGTTTGGGGTGATGACAAAGATAATGATGATACATCCCCCATTTGTGTCAAGGATTAATGGGCAGCTGGTGGCGCTGAAAGTGATTGAGACAAAGACAGAGGAGGGTGTGCCTTTCACTGCCATCAGAGAAGGTGATCAAGACCTACTGTACACTCACATATAATACATAGACACAGCTGTACTGGACACATTTTAGGACATTTAAAGGATCATGGCTTTTTATGCGCTAACATATGTGTGTGTGTGTGTGCGTGTGCGTGTGCGTGTGCGTGTGTGTGTGTGTGTGTGTGTGTGTGTGTGTGTGTGTGTGTGTGTGTGTGTGTGTGTGTGTGTGTGTGTGCGTGCAGCCTCTCTGCTTAAAGGCCTGAAACACGCCAACATCGTCCTCCTTCATGACATCATCCACGCCAGAGACTCGCTCACCTTTGTCTTCGAATACGTGGTGAGACATACATAGGAGGTGTTCAGCAGCAGGTCACATGATCAACATCTTCAATGATTATTGTGTGTAACGACTTGTGTTCTTGCAGCAGACAGACTTGGCTCAGTACATGAACCAGCATCCAGGAGGTCTGCACTCTCACAACGTGCGGGTACGAGTCCTCACCAAATGTTTGTCCAGTTTAGGGTCACAAGCTGGAGCCCATCCCAGCTGGCTGAGATTGAGAGGTGGACCGACTGTTAATCGCATAGATATGGAGTCATGAATAGATCATTTATTCAACCACTTGTCTTAAAAACAAGACAACGTAAATATTATGATAGAAAACTGTCAAAAGGTGCATACAACTCAGCATCTTATTTTTTTGGCAAATCATAAACCGAATAGTAAACTCACCGCTTTACAACTAAATGGTAGTTTTTCACATAAAATAACACAGTGTTTACAGTACATTTGAAACTTTGCGCATTGAATTACAATTGGAGCATTACAAGTCTAAATTTGGTTCCAGGACACACTGGTGTATTGCAGAATACAACACCGTCTTTCTTGATGCCAACATACACATCAACGTTTTGCAAGTAGAGAAAATCAACAGATGCTCTCCTTGCAGATATTCATGTTCCAGCTGCTACGGGGCCTCGCCTTCATCCACAGTCGACGGATCCTCCACCGCGACCTGAAGCCTCAGAACCTGCTCATCAGCTACTTGGGAGAACTCAAACTGGCTGATTTTGGTAGGTTCCTTCATGCCGACCGTAATATTGCTGCACTAAAACCTAAGGAAGTATTGTAGCAAAATTATTTACAAATGCGTTTCTCAATCTGTGCGTCTGTAATCGAGTTCACATGTGTGTGTACTAATGTGTGTGTCTGTATCTCAATGTGTGTGTGTGTGTGTGTGTGTGTGTGTGTGTAATCAGAGCTGCGCGTGTGTTTTAAGTTGTCTCTCCATCATTTGTCTGTATTTCCTCAATTGGCTGTCTTTTTACACGTGACTTTCTTTGTTTTTGCCGTGAAAGCGTTGTGAGTGCGTAATCACAGTTGTGTGTCCGTATTCAGAGATGTGTACGTGTAAAGCAATCTGTGTCTAAGAGTTGTGTGTGTGTAAAAAATGTGTCTGTCTTTAATCAGATTTGTCCGAAGCAAGAACCCTGATTGGCTGTCTGTTAGACATGACTTTTGCAACACTCCTGCTGTGTAAGAGTTGTGTGTCTGTGTAGAGATTCGAAGTTGTAAAAAAAGAGTTGTCTCTGTAACTTCAGCTTGCTTTTCCCTATACTGACCACTAGTCGGCGCTTTGCATCCATTCGCACTCCTGTTGGTGTTGAAGCCAAGAACAATTATAATGCACTTTCTATCATAAATAAAAGTTCATGTTTTAGCAGTAGCTGTCAGAAGTATTTTGTACTCAAATCATCATGGAGTATCAGGCCTGTTTGCAGGGCTCTCCAGTCTTCTCTTGTCATCCACCCTATGTATGAGTTCTATATTATTGATATTTACAATAACATTTCCTAGGCCATTGAATGAATGTTATTCGTTGTCGACCAGAAGCTTTTCTTCCTACTCGTTTTGCTGTTAACATCATTTTTTTCTCAGCTGTCTTTTCTAATGATATTTCTGAGGAATTTCAGCTGCCTCTTTTGAATCGTTGCAATAAGAGATCTCTTTGTTTTTGCCCACACCAATACGTCTTCATTACTTTTCTTTTCAGTCCATGATATGCAGTGAATTTTTCTGAAGAACCACATTTCAGTTGCCTCTAATTTTCTCAATTGTTGATTATTTAAAGTCCAG
>NC_084548.2:29220000-29235000 GCF_033978685.3 Nerophis lumbriciformis | reverse complement strand
TCTTGTTACTTTATGTTGTATATTTTTACATGGGATTTGCAGTTTATTTAAAGGCCTACTGAAATGCGATTTTCTTATTTAAACGGGGATAGCAGGTCCATTCTATGTGTCATACTTGATCATTTCGCGATATTGCCATATTTTTGCTGAAAGGATTTAGTAGAGAACATCGACGATAAAGTTCGCAACTTTTGGTCGCTGATAAAAAAACCTTGCCTGTACCGGAAGGAGCAGATGAGTAGCGTGACGTCACAGGTTGTGGAGCTCCTCACATCTGCACATTGTTTACAATCATGGCCACCAGCAGCGAGAGCGATTCGGACCAAGAAAGCGACGATTTCCCCATTAATTTGAGCGAGGATGAAAGATTCGTGGATGAGGAAAGTGAGAGTAAAGGACTAGAGGGCAGTGGGAGCGATTTAGATAGGGAAGATGCTGTGAGAGGCGGGTGGGACCTGATATTCAGCTGGGAATGACTAAAACAGTAAATAAACACAAGACATATATATACTCTATTAGCCACAACACAACCAGGCTTATATTTAATATGCCAAAAATTAATCCCGCATAACAAACACCTCCCCCCTCCCGTCCATATAACCCGCCAATACAATTCAAACACCTGCACAATACACTCAATCCCACAGCCCAAAGTACCGTTCACCTCCCCAAAGTTCATACAGCACATATATTTCCCCAAAGTCCCCAAAGTTACGTACGTGAGACTTTTTGAGACTTTTATTAGTAGGTTGCACAGCGAAATACATATTCCGTACAATTGACCACTAAATGGTAACACCCGAATAAGTGTTTCAACTTGTTTAAGTCGGGGTCCACTTAAATTGATTCATGATTCATTTTTATTTATTTTTTTCTAATAAAGTTGTTTTTATCGTCCCCCCCCCCCCCCCCCCCCCCCCACACACACACACATGTAAAGCGACTTTGGGTATTTAGAAAAGCGCTATATAAATCCCAGGTATTATTATTATTATTATTATGATACAGATATATACTATCATATATGCTATCATCATGATACAGTCATCACACAAGATAATCATCAGGGTGTATACATTGAATTATTTACGTGACATGCACATAGCGGCACGCACGTACGGGCAAGCGATCAAATGTTTGGAAGCGTACTCACGGTACCGTGTCTGCGTATCCAACTCAAAGTCCTCCTGGTAAGAGTCTCTGTTGTCCCAGTTCTCCACAGGCCATTGGTAAAGATTGACTGTCATCTTTCGAGAATGTAAACAATGAAACACCGGCCGTGTTTGTGTTGCTGAAGTCGGCCGCAATACAAGCTTCCCTCCTACAGCTTTCTTCTTTGCTGTCTCCATTGTTCATTAAACAAATTGCAAAAGATTCACCAACACAGATGTCCAGAATACTGTGGAATTTTGCGATGAAAACAGACGACTTAATAGCTGGCCACCATGCTGTCTCAAAATGTCCTCCACAATCCGCGACGTCACACGCTGACGTCATCATACCGAGACGTTTTCAGCAGGATATGTTGCGCGAAATTTAAAATGCACTTTAATAAACTAACCCGGCCGTATTGGCATGTGTTGCAATGTTAAGATTTCATCATTGATATATAAACTATCAGACTGCGTGGTCGGTAGTAGTGGGTTTCAGTAGGCCTTTAATTAAATGTTTTATTTTATTATTATGCCCAAACATTTGATATCATTTACTCTTTCAATATCTTCTAAGGCTATTTGTATTTGACTTTTTCTTCTACTGTTACCAAATAACATTATTTTAGTTTTTACTGCGATTCAAAGATGGTCTGTTTTTGCCAAACTATCTCTTTCATGTGTTCTTTTCTTCTGTTATTATTTGTTTTAGCTTCTGTGTGTTCTCTCCTGAACAAAACACAGTTGTATCATCTGCAAATAGTACTAATTTTAGGTATTTTATAACTTTACAAATGTAATGTATATACATTTAACAATATTGGTCCCGGTATTGAATATGTCGGCATGTATTTGTAAAAAAATAAAATAAAAAAAATAAAAATAATTTTTTTTTAACACCAAATAGGCATAGCAACGCCAATGGCTTCAGTCATTTATTCCTGTTGGTCAAGTAGCTTCTTACCCAGTTCAAAACCAGCCCTCTAATATCATACGGTTCTAATTTGTTTATTAAGATATTATGACTCTTGTATCACATTTTTGTTAGATCCATAAACACTGCAGCAGCACACTGTTTACCATCTACTGTGTTGGCGATATTTTCCATTGTTTTAATTAATGCCATTGATGTTGGAATGTTAGCTCTGTATCCGTATTGGTTGTCTGTGAGTGTTTATGAATTTGTCCAATCTGTTGTTAAACCATTTTTCAATAATTTTAGAAAACTGTGGAAGTGAGGAAACAGGTCTGTAGTTTGAAAACTGGTGTTTGTCTCCAGTCTTATAAATCGGTACGACTTTTGCTATTTTCATTTGGTTTGGGATTTGTCTGTTTGAAATGATAGGTTGCTGATATATGTTAAAGGTTCTGAAATCACTTCAATAACCTTTTTTATCATCTCCTTATTAATGCCGTTATATTCAGTTGAGGTCTTGAATTTACATTGTTTCACAATAATGATTTTTTTCTCTTTTGTCACACTCTTGAGGAACATCGAGTTGGGATTTCTGTCTATAGTGTCATTCAAGTTCTCAACTAATTTTGGATCTGGAATCTTTTCTTCCAGATTTGGTCCAATATTTACAAAGTAGTTATTTATGTTTTTCAACTATTTTGCTCATATTGGAATTTTTTAAATTTTCATCTGAGAAGTATTGAGGCTTATCTTTTTTAGCACCATTTTTACAATGCTATTTAGGATGCTCCATGTTGCTCTCATGTTGTTTTGTTCCCGTCTAATAACCGACTCTAATATTCTTTTCATACATTGTGGTATGCTAGTTAGCTAGTTCTTGTATATTTAGTACTTGTTTTCTGCCTCTGTAGATCTTTGTGTTATAAATATTCTACATAATGTATGCTTCTTGTTGCAAACATTTTAGTCATTTTGTCATCAATGGTTGATTGTTATTCTTTTGCTTTCATACTATCCATCCATCCATCCAGTTATGTTGCCTTCATACTATCCATCCATCCATCCATCCAGTTATGTTGCCTTCATACTATCCATCCATCCATCCATCCAGTTATGTTGTTTCAATTTACACTGTTGTCATATTTGTTGAAAAAAATCCCCATATGCATCATCTACATCGTTTTTAATGTATAAATTGTCCCAACTTTGAGCTCTCAGATCATTCTTGAAAGCTATCATATTTTTTGCTCTGTGCATATTCTTTGAAATGTCTTTTTGTCATCAATGTTCCTCTTCTTGTAGTTTCTGTTATAGATTGTGAAAACCGGCAGATGATCGCTGATGTCGGATATTAGTAGACCACTTGTGGTATTATTTAAAAAAATCATTGGTAAATATATTATCAATAAGTGTGGCGCTGTGTCCTGAGTTTCTGCTTGGGCTTATGATTTTAGGGTATATACTCATGCTATGCATTGTATCTATGAAGTCATTTATGCATACTTGCCAACCTTGAGACCTCCGATTTCGGGAGGTGGGGGGCTGGGGGTGGGGGGCGTGGTCGGGGGTGGGATTGGGGCGTGGTTGTGGGCGGGTGCGCGTTTAAGAGGGGAGGTGTATATTGACAGCTAGAATTCACCAAGTCAAGTATTTCATACATATATATATATATATATATATATATATATATATATATATATATATATATATATATACATCCTGAAAATATGCAAACAAAACTGTGTTTAGATAATTGATACTTCAAACTTGCATAAATAAATCTTAAGGAATATAACATAACTTGGCTTCTGAGAGCTTCAAAATGTAATGAATAAAAAGCTAAAGTTGTTGATAAACAAGCAATTATTTTAATAATTAAATATGGTCATTTTAAATCATCATTTAAAATTAATTATTTCATATATGTTTATTTTAATGTATAATTCTATGGCTGGATGGAATAAGGAGTGAGAAAAAATACAAATAAAAATACAATTAATTTTGATGTTTTTAGCAAAATATAGTAAAAATTTATTTAGTTTAAAAAAAAATAAAAAATAAATATATTTATTTTTAAGTAAGATAAACATAATAATACAATGTATCTCTAGTCTGGATGATTTAGTTCTTGTCACCCTGTTGTCCTCCCGTCATGAAAAAAAAGGCTGTCCTCACTCAGGTCCGCATGGAGCTGGAGGCGGCGTGGCCTCCAGCTCCGGCTGAAAATCGGGAGATTTTCGGGAGAATATTTGTCCCGGGAGGTTTTCGGGAGAGGCGCTGAATTTCGGGAGTCTCCCGGAAAATTCGGGAGGGTTGGCGAGTATGCATTTATGACCTTTTGTTTGTTAGGGTTCAATAAGTCAATGTTAAAGTCACCACATAAGAAAGTTATTTTTTGACTGATTTCTGTAAAAGTTGCCCTAATCCAGTTCTCAAATGTATTAATGTTTGACTTAGGTGTTCTATATATGTAGTTGGTTAATATGTTTTTGCTTTTTCCATGATATATTTCAATGGTTAAATATTCTAAAATAGCTAATTACATGTTATTTTACCACTTTGTAGTTCAAGTTCTTTATCGCGTACACAGCTACTCCTCCTCAGTACTTGTTGGTTCTGTTGATATAAATTAGTTCATATCTTTCCAGGTCAAAATATATTCCTTTTTTAGTGTGTATCCATGTTTCTGAGATAGGAATCACTTTGCAGGGTTCGTCGTTGTATTGTTCCAAAAAATGCTTCACGTTGTTGTAGTTTGCATACAAGTTTCTGCTGTTGACATGAATAATCAACAGTTTGTTGTCAGTTTTAGTGTTACTATGATATTGTTCATTTGTATAATGAATACAGTTATTCCTGATGTGGGAGGAAAAATAGTGTTTTCTTCTCTGATTGCACATTATAATGATCTATGTTGCAGAAGGTTTTAAGTTCCATCTTTTCCTGTTCAGCAATCTTTTGTGTTGCTCTATGAATGTCCATAAGTGTCTGGTCTTCGGGCTCGCACTACAACTGTGCTTCTGTTTGTTGTGGTCCTGCCCTCATCCTCCTCTAAAGCGGCTAGCGGTGGTATGAGGCTCTGCTGCTCTGCAGGCCGTTGGAGAAGACAAATATCTACAAATATGCGGGGATCCAAAGCATTGCATAAAGTAGGGAAAGTGGGAACATTTTACTTGTAACTCATTCAGTACAGTTGGTCCCCACTAGGGTGTGCCATCAGACATCTAAGTTTCATAAAGCTGATATTGTCACATAATTGACAGCATGAATGAGAAGATCACCAGGTCTCCTTTTTGTTCCAGACTGCTCTCTTCCCCCCAAGTTAAAGCCAATTCACTGTGTATGGAAACGGTGAGGAACGAGAATTACGAATGCTAAAATGCTAACTTACCACATTCCTAACACAGTCATGTGCTAATTTCTGCTAACAATAAACCAATAGTGGCTTTTTGGGAGACATCTCAGTGAAATCATCACTTATGTCAACTGGTTTGTCTGGATAGGTTAAACCAACTACCGTACAAAACTGAAGACCTTGTTCAGAAGATGCTGATGTTGGCGCCTGCAGACCGCATCTCGGCGCCAGATGCCCTGCATCACTCCTATTTTAGCACGCTGCCGGAGGCCGTCATGCACCTGAGGGACAGTAAGAGCCAATCACCTAATGACGTGTTCATCATTTAACATCCCAAGTCAAGTTTATGTGTCCTCCTAGCCGTGTCCATCTTCAAGGTGCCTGGCATTTACCTGGAGACGGAGGTTCGTGACACTTTGAACCCCAGCAGGCGAGTCAGACCTTCACTGCTGCTTGCCGCCAAGTTCTGGTGACATCATCAATACAAGTAATCAAGTGTCAACAGTTCAACTTGTGCTATGAGTCCAAGATGTGTTGGAGTGGAGGAGCTGACTTGTATATTTCATTCATTACTTGCTCCTACAGCATCAGTTATCATCTCTTATCAGCTACAGAGTCTTCAAATGTCCGCCGAGAGTTATCATGAATAATTAATCGTCTCATTCCTTCGCAAAAAAGTCCTTGTTAGCAGGGGCGGATTAAGAAATTTTGGCCCCCTGGGCCTGACATGGTCTTGGCCCCTCAACCCCCGCGCGTGCACGCGCACACACACGCACGCACTATGCAAGAAATACTGTATACTGTGAACAGACATGCACACTGTACTGTACAGAAGAGTGCACATACTGCACACACACTATTAGGTATACCACACAGACAAGCACAGGTTTCACACAGACACAGGTAGGTAGATAAATGGCCTAAAAATAAAAATTTTGGAAAATGATTACGCCCACTTCAGTGATGGTGCATTGGGTCATTTGAGAGATATTATGTATTGGAAGTTGGTACCTATCATGAAATAAACCCCCCACCCCACCCAAAAAACTAAATTGGACATGATTTTTGCCCCCTTTTCCTCCCTTTTATCATTAAAAATAAAATAATATCTTAGGAAAACACTTTGGCATAACGGCAGCTGTGCAGCAAATTGAGGCTCAAAGTCTGTATCTATTTTGTGGGAAAGCTTGAGGAGGAGAAGGAGAAAGGTAAAATGATAACACATGCATCGGAGAGCACCACAAAGAAAGGTGTAGGCCAGTTCATGGTACAAGGGCTGCATGCAGGTCAAGATAGCCCATTTCCTCTGCCTGTCTTACCCAATCACCGAGAGACCACTGAGGACATAGAAATGCAAGTGGATATGGGGTTCGAAATACTGGCGTCGGTCAGAGGAGTCAATGTGGAGGATGTTTATAAACTTGTAGATGCACATATGACTGACAGCACAGAGCACAACAAAGGCTTTTCAAAGCTGTTGGCAGAGATGAACAACTTGGAAAAACCAGCAGGGCAGATCTTTTGTGGCACCCACTACACTGGGCTTCAGCAGTGCCATGAATAAAGTGATGCGGTTGGCGGAGGCCGATATGAAGATGGAGCAAGTGCAACAGAGTTTCATGGTGGATCTGGATGTAGACAGCAAGAATGCTATAGTGGCTGGACAGGCACTGGACATGTCCTGAACTCAGTGTCAGACGTGGCTGCCGAATACTTGGATGAAGTGAAGCAGCTGACAGATCTCATGCTGCCCCATCTGAAGACTGTTCTGGCCAGGCAGAGGATGGACTATGGGATGGATGAGGAGACCTTCCCAATGGACCCTGTCAGTGAACAGGCTAGTAACATTGATGGCACCCCTGTGCACAACATTGGGATGGAGAGACAATGTGGCAAGGTGGACTACAGACTGAAGAAGTTGGGCACACTGAACGCAGTCAATAGGTCAATAATTTTACAGAAGAGCCCGGAGCTTCAGAGGTTTCAAGGCAGCAGCACAAGCAAAAAGAGAGGTTGAACTCAACTGGAGTAAACTCATGAAGGCAAAATTCGAGAGTTGGGCTGACGAGAAACAAGAGATGGCTCAAAGACAGGAGAAGAAGAGACTAGACATGCTGGACACACTGAAATCTTTTGGTGGCCCCTTCACGATAGTGGGGAAGTTGAAAAGTTCCTTGTCGATGAAAGTCTGAACAAGAATGCAAAGCTGCAGAGAATGAAGCTTGAGGTTCAGTTTGCCAGAGAAAGCACCAAGCTTCTGCCTAAAGTCAATCCTATCTTCAGAATCCAGGTGACAGACAGTTCCCAGAAATGGCGAAAGTGCAATTCTCCCAGTCATAATGGATACTTAGAATTTTATGGTGGTGGTAAGTATTCATGAAAACAGGTAGCCTAACATTAGTGAATGGGTGAATTCTGGAAATAACAACCTAAAAATCTTACACAGTGCACCTTTAAGCAAGGGGTTTCTTTTGTGCTTTCAATTTCGCAAAATCATCCACCACATCATTGAAGTCCAACTCTCTTGTCAGCTCACTCTCAATTGCCATTAGAGATAACGCATTTAATCTTTTCTGAGTCATTCTTGTGCGCAGCTCATTTTTGACTCTTGACAAAAGAGAGAATGAGCGTTCTCCCTCACAGTTACTGACCGGTAGAGTGAGAAAAATCTGTAGCGCAATGTATGTATTAGGAAACGTAGGCTGTAGTCCAAAATGTATTATTGTTTTGAGCAGTCCTGAAGGGGTCCTCTCCTCATCAGTGTTGTTGAGCTGTATAAAAGATTTGAACTGTATAAGCTCCTGTCCAAGACTTTCATTGAGGTCAGATGAGTATGATTCAGTGAGAATCTTGGCCTTGTGAAGGACTGAAGCATTGGACTCTGTATCCAAAGAGAAAAGGACACTGAACAAATTGTTCAGATGTTTGTAGGCCTCCAGACGGTGATTAAGGCTTGAACTCAGTTGATCAATAGAGGCAATAAATGTCTCTATTTGAAACAGTTGCCTTCCCTCAAGCACAACATCTGGGGATGCTGATTCATCAGCAAACTTTTTACGTTTCTTCGTCCGTTCAGCCCTGTAAGATGGGGTGCCACCCAACATGTTTAAGGCTTTCTGCTCAAAATGATCAAATAGATCTCTTTGGGAGAGAACAAAGGTGCGCAGAGATTCCAGCAATCTAACTGCTGTACCAAGGTCCATGTCTGCTTTTTGAAGTTGCAGACTTGTGGCCTGAAATCTGGACAGAACAGTGTCCCAAAAGCCTGCCATGAAGGCCATCTCAAGTGAATCCAGCTTCCGCACTAGACTGTCAGCTTCAGTTTGTGTGTCTCGTTTCTCTGTGTCATCAGTGGAAATACCCTGTAGTGCTGCTCTTATTTTACTGTAGTTCTGCCACAGTGCTTTGGTAGATTCTGCACGGCAACTCCAACGCGTGTTGGATAAAGCTTTAAGTGTGAGATCTATGTTGGAATTGCCAAATACCCTGTCCCATCGGTGTGTGGATGCAGTTGTGAAGTTGTAAATAGACTGAATCAAGTCAAAATACTTAGAGACTTCATTTCCACATCTGTCAATGCTGTTGACTCCCACCAAATTCAAAGAGTGAGCTGCACATGGAATATAGTGTATTAATGGGTTGCTTTTCTTTAAGTGAGCCTGCAACCCATTATACCTCCCTGACATGTTGCTGGCATTATCATAAGCCTGCCCCCTGCAATTTGACAGCTCTAACCCTAGATTTTCCAACACAGACATGACACAGTTAGCCAAACTTTCACCTGTATGGCTAGTAATGGGCTCAAAACCCACAAAGCGTTCAACAACACTGCCCTCTTTGCTAACAAAACGGAATATGAATGTCAATTGGTCCACATGAGATAAATCTGGGGTTGAATCCACAATGATAGAGTAGTATTTGCTTGCTTGCAGTTCATCTGCTATAGCCTGTTTGGTTTTTGCACCCATCAATTCAATTAATTCCTCACAAATGGTGGAGGACAGATATGAGGTATTACCTCGACCCATCTGCCCAAACTTTCTGATGTGATCCTTTAGAAAGGGATCAAATTCAGCCAGGACCTCCAGAATACCAAGGTAGTTCCCATTGAGAGGAGACCCTAACGATTCATTTTTACCCCTAAATGCAAGGCCCCTTTCTGCAAGGAATTTAATGAGTGCAACAACTCTTTGTAACACCTGCCTCCAATAGCTGCTCTCTGCCTGAAACTGTTTGAACAGGTGGCACCTGTGGCGCGGTTCAAGACTGCTTGCATGCAGGTTATGTGCTCAGCACTTCGCTCATGTTCACCAAATCTTTCTGAGTGTTTCCAATCACAATAGCCTGTCACAAAAGAATGCGTTTTTGGGGAAAACAGTTTGCATGCAAAGCAGTAAACATTACCAGTAGAGGGAGAGTACATCATCCACTCTCTTTGTACTCGTTGTCCATTGGGCAGGTGTGAAGTAAAATGTTCATTGTTTAGGCATCGGGTTTTGCCTCCTAGCCCACTGTTCCTCACAGAAGCTGGATAATGGCTGTGACGGTTGTGAAATGATTTTGCACCTCTTTGAATAAGAACTTCACGGTGGCAGAGGGGTTAGTGCATCTGCCTCACAATACGAAGGTCTTGAGTAGTCTTGGGTTCAATCCCGGGCTCGGGATCTTTCTGTGTGGAGTTTGCATGTTCTCCCCGTGACTGCGTGGGTTCCCTCCGGGTTCTCCGGCTTCCTCCCACCTCCAAAGACATGCACCTGGGGATAAGTTGATTGGCAACACTAAATTGGCCTTAGTGTGTGGATGTGAGTGTGAATGTTGTCTGTCTATCTGTGTTGGCCCTGCGATGAGGTGGCGACTTGTCCAGGGTGTACCCCGCCTTCCGCCCGATTGTAGCTGAGATAGGCTCCAGCGCCCCCCGCGACCCCAAAGGGAATAAGCGGTAGAAAATGGATGGATGGATGGATGAATAAGAACTTCCTTCATTGACTCAGTGAGGGTATCAGCCCATTTAGCGGGATCACTAGGTAGAGTTGTCACTGTAGATGGTGTTGAAGAAAGATTCAACTCATTTTCTATGCTGTCCAGAGGTGCAGTGACCTCACATTCATCCGAGCAACTGGCTACTGTTGAGTTGGTTGAATCATTAGCATCCGAAGCATTTGGTTCAGTGCGTACACTTGTAGTGGTCTCAGGATCTTGGGAGCTACATGCTAGCTCAGGTGCATTGCTAACCTTAGCTGAATTTGCAGTAGCATTTATAGAATTGCTTTCAGCAGATGTCTTTGTACTGAAGAAGCTGGAGATATTTGGAACACTCTCAAGTAAAACTGATTCCTTTTTTTTCTTTTCTTGCTGAATTTTATTTCTAGCTCCTCCACTTAGACGTTTATGATCCATATTTCCCTTCTTTCTGTGCACATTGGCTCTTTGCCTATCACAACAGCTTAACCAACTGTGTGTGTGTGTGTGTGTGTGTGTGTGTGTGTGTGTGTGTGTGTGTGTGTGTGTGTGTGTGTGTGTGTGTGTGTGTGTGTGTGTGGGTGTGTGTGTGTGTGAGTGTGAGTGATGCAATTTTCAAAACTAGCAATCTAGCATTAACAGTCAAAAGCAGAAATCAGCTGATTTCTATAAGAACTGATAACAGATTTCCAATCAATGCTAAACTCAGACAGCGAAAGTCACTAGATGACGTTTTGAGTCGCCAGTCATGTATGGCCAAAAGTCTCTAAATCGAATGCCAACGTTGCTTTATCGCCAACACACTGGGACTCACTGAAGGACTGACAGTGAATAAAAAAAGATGATTAAGATAATTGTGTACTTTTCTCTTCTGATATTTTCACTAAGGACCCCAAGCTATCTGCATGCAGCAACAATGTCTGACAGACAGGAGAGCGGAGTGGTCAGTGATGAATGGCAAGGGAACAGACTGATTTGTACTGAGGAGAAAGAGAGAGCCAATTACAGTGAAATAAATTCCAAAAGAGCCAAGTGACTAGCTGAAGGCAGGGACAAATGCCTTGGAGTGACCAACAAGAGTGCAAAGTACCAAATGGCAAAATGTGGGAAGACCAACAGGCAGATCTGCTTTTACCACTTATCTTCACAACCAAAAAGTCGCTAAATGATGTTTTCAGTCGCTAGCCAGGTATGGCCAAAAGACGCGAAATCTAGCGGTAAAGTCGCTCAATCACACTGACAGTGAAACAAATAATTTTTAAAAAGATAGTAATCGTACAATGTCTTGTACTTTTGTCTTCTTTCTTAATATTTCTCAAAGGACACCAAAATGTCGCTATCTGCAGGCAGCTTGCTAGCTATGATGGCAGCAACAATGTACCTTAGAGTGACTGACCAACAAGAGCCCAAAGTACCTAATGGCAAAATGTGGAGAGACAGACACAATAAATTGCATTAAGATGAAGAGAACTGTTGCTATTATTAATTTTAACAACAACCAGAAAGTCGCTAAATGTCACCAGCCAGGTATGGCCAAAAGTCGCTTAATTGGCCACACACAGTAACAGAGAAACAAACAAACAAACAAAAAGATCATAAAGATAATAGTTGTACAACTTTGTGTACTTTTGTCTACTTTCTAAATATTTTCACAAAGGACACCAACATGTTGCTATCTGCAGGCAGCTTGCTGGCTATGATGGCAGCAACGATGTCTGCCAGACAGGAGAGAGTGGTCAGTGACGATCGAATCGAGAAAATGACAAAATGGGTCAAAGACCCAAAAGTTATTAACTGACAGCAGTGACAAATGTCAGACTGTAAACTTTTTTGAAAGAAAAGGACAAAATGGGAAGATGCTGATAATAACAGCAAAATGGAAAATATAAGAATTTCCAAGTAATGCTCAACTCAAGTGTGTGTGTGTCGTGTGTGTGTGCGTGTTAAACTTCTTGTGGAATGATTTCAAATTATCTCTGAGTCTGAACTGAGGGAAAGGAAACCAAATTTTGAGCAGTCACTCACGAGTTCAAAGTACCAAATGAGGAGATTCTAAAAGAACAGAAAGAAAGACTCGATGGGGGAGGGGCACAGCTAAGAATACTTGAGTGAGATTCTGTGATCCAAATTCGAGATAGAGCTTTTTGATAATGATAATTTGTCAGAGTAAGGTTGTGTAATCAAAATTTGAGAATGAGCTTTGCCAATCAATCAAGAATATTTGCATTAAGTTCTGTGATAAAAATTCAGAAACAACCTTTAATAATTGATAAAGAATATGTGAGTGAGGTTGTGTGATCCAATTTGAGAATTAGCTTTGATAATAATGATTGAGAGCCTCTGGCCCTCTGTGGATCGTGGCCGCGGGGCCAAGTTGGCCTGGCCCCTTGGGGCCTCTGACCCTCTATGGATCGGGGCCAAGTTGGCATGACCCCTCGGGGCCTCTGGCCCTCTATGGATCGTGGCCGCGGGGCCAAGTTGGCCTGACCCCTTGGGGCCACAGGCCCTCTGTGGGTCGCGGCCGCGGGGCCAAGTTGACCTGGCCCGTTGGGGCCTCTTACCCTCTATGGGTCGTGGCCGCGAGGCCAAGTTGACCTGGCCCCTTGGGGCCTCTGGCCTTCTGTGGGTCGCAGCCGCGGGGCCAAGTTGGCCTGGCCCTTTGGGGCCTATGACCCTCTGTGGGTCGTGGCCGCGGGGCCAAGTTGACCTGGCCGTTTGGGGCCTCTGACCGTCTATGGATCATGGCCGCGGGGCCATGTTGGCCTGGCCCCAAGCCTCTGGCCCTCTGTGGGTCTCGGCCGCGGGGCCAAGTTGACCTGGCCCCAAGGGGCCTCTGACCCTCTATGGATCATGGCCGCGGGGCCAAGTTGGCCTGGCCCCTTGGGGCCTAAGATTATTATTTTTGCAAAAGTAGTTTTGCATGCGTCGCGGCCGCGGGGCCAAGTTGGCCTGGCCCCTTGGGGCCTCTGGCCCCCTGGGCCTGGGCCCGGTAGGCCCGTTCATTAATCCACCTATGCCCGCACTCTTTTACTATGAAGCCACGTTGATCTAACACATGGCTTGGCATTGTCTTGCTGAAATAAGCAGGGGCGTCCATGGTAACGTTGCTTGGATGGCAACATATGTTGCTCCAAAACCTGTATGTACATTTCAGCATTAATGGCGCCTTCACAGATGTGTAAGTTACCCATGTCTTGGGCACTAATACACCCCCATACCATCACAGATGCTGGCTTTTCAACTTTGCGCCTATAACAATCCGGATGGTTCTTTTCCTCTTTGGTCCGGAGGACACGACGTCCACAGTTTCCAAAAACAATTTGAAATGTGGACTCGTCAGACCACAGAACACTTTTCCACTTTGTATCAGTCCATCTTAGATGAGCTCAGGCCCAGCGAAGCCGACGGCGTTTCTGGGTGTTGTTGATAAACGGTTTTCGCCTTGCATAGGAGAGCTTTAACTTGCACTTACAGATGTAGCGACCAACTGTAGTTACTGACAGTGGGTTTCTGAAGTGTTCCTGAGCCCATGTGGTGATATCCTTTACACACTGATGTCCCTTGTTGATGCAGTACAGCCTGAGGGATCGAAGGTCACGGGCTTAGCTGCTTACGTGCAGTGATTTCTCCAGATTCTCTGAACCCTTTGATGATATTACGGACCGTAGATGGTGAAATCCCTAAATTCCTTGCAATAGCTGGTTGAGATATATTTTTCATAAGCTGTTCAACAATTTGCTCACGCATTTGTTGACAAAGTGGTGACCCTCGCCCCATCCTTGTTTGTGAATGACTGAGCATTTCATGGAATCTACTTTTATACCCAATCATGGCACCCACCTGTTCCCAATTTGCCTGTTCACCTGTGGGATGTTCCAAATAAGTGTTTGATGAGCAATCCTCAACGTTATCAGTATTTATTGCCACCTTTGCCAACTTCTTTGTCACGTGTTGCTGGCATCAAATTCTAAAGTTAATGATTATTTGCAAAAAAAATAAAAATGTTTTTCAGTTTGAACATCAAATATGTTGTCTTTGTAGCATATTCAACTGAATATGGGTTGAAAATGATTTGCAAATCATTGTGTTCCGTTTATATTTACATCTAACACAATTTCCCAACTCATATGGACACGGGGTTTGTATGAATATAAATATAAATATTAATAGACTCTATATACACCTGCATTGTCCTTTCCATCTTTACACTTTCCATCATTGTAACTGAGCTCCTGTGTGGAACAATTTCCCTTGTGGATCATTAAAGTTTTTAAGTCTAAGTCCAAGAGAATACATTATATGAAACAGTACAGTTTACACAGTACAGTACATATTCCGTACAAATGACCACTAAATGGTAACACCCGAATAAGTTTTTCAACTACCTCTAAAGGCCTTCGTGGCCACATGCGTGGACAGCACCTTTTAGCTCTTATTTCCAAAATTGTGTACACTACTAAATTGGGGTCTTATGGCCCTTATGTGGACACTTATACTGTCATCTGGTGGTGTCAGAAGAGTACAACATTCAATGGAATTTGGAAAAAAAGTGTAAAAGTAAGAATTAGCATGTCACTAAACATGAAGTACATGTTTGTTACTTATGGACTAAGTACATC